>NC_056544.1:27949154-28079154 GCF_910596095.1 Thunnus maccoyii | reverse complement strand
ACATTACCAGAACTATCTTGAAGTAATTATTTGAACAGATTTAAACCTATTGAACACAAGAAGGTCAACAACAATGGGTTCTTGACAAGATTATTTGACATTATTTACACATCAACTTAAATTAAGTGTTTCTACCATCGTGTAGCTATTAAAACTATGATTTTTTTTGTTTAAAATGATGATTACTAATATCCCATTCACTGGAACTGTTTCCTTTACATTTTTTTGACAATAACATGCTGTTTTTCTGTGTTTCTGTCCCTCAAATCTCAAATACACAGATTTGCGACAGTCTCACTGAACCTCATTAGCAAACCTGCAACTTTAATACATGCTCGTTTGTAAGCAATTGCAAACACGTTTTAATAAAGTCACGTTTTACTTCCCACAATCATTAGTGTCTTGTGGTAATTTCGGCATACATGCAATTCACATAGCAGCACTTTATCTTGAGTTCCCACAACCGCAACGTGGTGTTTAAATGGACGGACAGACGAGAAACAGGTGAGAAACGCGGATTAAACTTCAAGATTTTCGAAAGGAGTTTGGTACGTGAAATATATTCACTTATGTCATTTCTTTACCGACCAAGACTTTTCTGACTCAGTGGACAAATACACAGTTTCGTCTGTTTTTCTGCTATAATAAATCAATAACTATGTCACGTTATATTTAGATGGAGACCAGCTACAGTCCAGCACGTGTTTTCCTTCACGTGTTTTTTTCTCTTTTCTACCGTCGCTGTCAGCTGAAAAACCAACCGGAAGAAACAACAAGCGTTTAAATCGTTGAAGACGTGGAATAAAACTCACCTTGGCGGTGGGAACCACCATAATCTTCTTGAAATTATAAAGTGCCATTTTGTCGGGACACGTTGTTGCCCGTTGACGGCACAGGGAAAGGAAAGATCCTCGTTCCGTAAACCGGAAGAGAGACTGAAAACGAGTTTTTAACACATCGCCCCCTGGTGACCCAACACAGACATAGCATCAACAAAAACACATTATTATTATTATTATTATTATTATTATTATTATTATTATTATTATTATTATTATTATTATTATTATTATTATTATTATCCATTTATTTGTCTTTTATTTGTTTAGGCCTGTTCACCTTCCTCTGTACGTATTCTGATTTGTGTGTGTGTGTGTGTGTATGTGTGTCTGTCTGTCAAAGGCTATTTTCGGGGACAAATTTCAGGTTAAAGACAAGTTAATTGTCTGTTTTCCCAATTAGGGAAAAGCTGATTTTAGGGTCAGTGGTTAAGGTTAGGGTTAGTGTGTTTTATTGTGTATTGCACTATTTGTATGGATGTATGTGGGTGGGTGTGTGTGTGTATTATATATGTGTATGTGTGGTATTTGTTGAGGTGGATTACTTTTGGTCATGACTTGTCAATGTTGTATGTTGTATATATTATTTGTCTCAATAAAAAAAAAGAAAAACACAAATATTCAAACATTTCTTTCAAATTCAAGTTTCTTTATTACTACATCTCATTACATTGTATGAGAGAGTAAATCTTAGGTTTCAGCTCCTCAACAATGCAGTAAGGAGAAAAAAGAGAAATATTTAAAATAGTAAAAGCAATAGTAATAAATCAGAGTATAAACAACAAGCTACAAACACAAGGGAGCCACAGTCACAAGGGTGGACAAATACTGGTCAGTGTTCAAGTTTGGTGAAGAAAGCACTACAATTGATCAGTGTGCATTGTTTTTTCCTAGGCTATGTCCAGACAGATCCTAATATGGCCATTTCAAGTCCAAAATGGCACATAGTAACCAAATTACATTGTAGGTGTTTAGAAGTGTAAAATATCATATTTATTTTATACAACAACAAAATTACACAAACTATTCATTAAAAAATGTTTATTTTATGATTTTTTTTTTTTACAAAATAGTAAATAACCCAATATAAATATTATAGGTAGCATAAAAATGTATTTAGGTCACTGAGACAGGCAGAAAAATACATAAAAACAGCAGAATGAATGAATGAATGAATTTTAAATATATAGCACTGTCTGTGCACAGAATGCAGCTCAAAGTGCTTCATAATTCAGCAGCAAGTGAAAAAAACACAAAGTTTAAGACCAAACACAAGGAGGGAGAAAGAAAATAAGAACGAGTGTTCCTATTTATGAAATAGCATTTATACAGTTTCTTTGGAAAGAAAGAGAAGACAGTGCACATAAAATAGTTACAATCATGAACAAGAAAAAATTTAAAAAATCATTAAATAAAAATGAGAGAAAATAATGAAAGATTAAAACAGACAAATGCTGGATTACAGAAATAAGTTTTGAGTTGTTGTTTAAAACTGTCCACTCAGCCAGCATGTCTAATATTTAAAGGCAGGGGGGGGAAACTAAATTCAACAAGAAAATACATATAAACAGCAAAAAACACAGTGATACAATAAAATTATCATAAAACATAAAACATACATGACTGATTCTTCTTTAAAAGTCGACTTGAGTTTTTAAATGTTCCCATTTGTATATATATATATATATATATATATATATATATATATATATATATATATATATGAACTATATGAACTACTGATCTGATGAACTATATGAGCTTTTATACAAATACACAAAATGTAAAAGAAAAAAACTCCTTTTAAAACACACACAAATCTCAACAAGAAATTAAATAAAAACAGCAGTAAAAACAAAGAAGAAAACCGAAAACATAATGATTAAATAAAATTACCATTAAACATAAAACATATATGACTGGTCCCTCTCTGACAGTCAACTTTAATTTAATATGTAAATTTCTGATCCATTTTAAGTTCCAAACGTTAAGAAGTTATGAAGAAACAAGGTGATAAAACAATGTTAAGTTCGTTTTTGAGCTATTAAGCAGGAATAAATTGAACATTGGGGTTAATAATGTGTTAAAAGGAAAATATTTATGTACAATCAGCTCTAATAATGCAATTTTAGCCTAATATGCTTAACTCGCGTTTCCTGTCAACCCGGAACAGTCAAATCTACTCCATATTTGTTATGATCCGCGGCGAGCGAGAAACGACCAATCAGCGGGCGCCGCTGCCTCTAGGCCACACCCACCCCCGCCGATCACGAGTGGGTCCGCGTGCGCCCACTGCGAGTCTCGACCAATCAGAACGGCCTGCTGTGAGCGCGAGGGAGGAGAAGGAGGGGGGAGGGGCGGGAGCTCCCGGTTCAATGCTGCACCAGAGATAGCGAAAAAACGAAGAGCGCTCACTCTGCCAACAGGAGAGTATCCCAGCTTTATTTGTGCCGCCCACTTACCAATCAGAGTTATTGCCAAGCAGGTAATCAGATTACATGCAAGGAAATTTTCATGCTGTTGTTGTGGCGCGCGGCCGTTATATATATGCACAAAACTAAGACATCTTAAATAATATAAAAAAGAATTTACAATAGAAGAAAAATGTAAAATATAAGATGTAGTCTGGTGAGAGGAGCAGCAACAGGTTAAATTTTAAATATTAAATAGAAGAGAATGAGATGTATGTACAGGATACATTTTTAATAATAGTGTGTAGGGGGTCCCAGACCTTGTTGACGAAGCCGGCTGCAGATGGGAATAATGTCAAGACCGCAGCCTCTCGCCAGAGGGGAGCATTTCACAAAGTTTATGTCCGGGGTCGGCCATGATCTTTCCTGCTGGCCTTAGTAGTGTCCTTGAAGCGTGCAGATCCCGGTGGGATGGTGGGTTGCAGCTGATCACCCTCTCAGCACCAATGATGATATGTTGCAGTCTGCCCTCGTCCCTGGAGGTTGCAGCCGTGTACCAGACGGTGATGGAGGAGGTGAGGATGGACTCAGTGATGGCGGTGTAGAAGTGCACCATCATTGACTTTGGCAGATTGAACCTCTTCAGCTGCCGCAGGAAGTACATCCTCTGCTGAGCCTTCTTGGTGAGGCCGCTGATGTTCTGCTCCCACTTGAAGTCCTGGTTGATGATGGTTCCCAGGAAGCAGAAGGACTCCACTGGGGGGGTCATACAGGGTGAAGGGGATGGGTGGGGCTGCGTTCCTTCTGAAATCCAAAACCACCTCCGCTGCCTGTAGAGCACTGAGCTCTAGTTTCACCAAGTCACCAGATGGTCAACTTCCCCCCTCTTGGCGGTCTTATCCCCTACAGAGCCCAATGAGGGTGGTGTCATCCGCAAACGTCTGGACCACGATTGGCTCCAAACTATTTGTGATGTCACAAATCATGCTCATAGGCCCGCCCCCTTATAATCAGGTTTTCAATGAACACAGAGAAACTTTCCACTTTTAGCAGATCAATGTGAAAACAGCCTTCTAGCGTCAAGCTCTGCACATTCATCATTCAGCACAGTGAAGCTCAAACATTCAACTGTAGGAACAAGAAGAAAAACACATTTTGACTGAAGGAGAACTTAAAGTTTAGGTGAAGATTTTGGTTTTGGTTAAATATTATAAAAGTCAACCAACATGCTTCAAGACTGCAAACTCTCTGAATCTGCTTGTTCATTCCCTTTAACACCCATATGAGCAGGGACCCAACAAAACTGCACTTCTATACCCATCCTTTGTAATCTTAAAAAACATGATGTGAATTTCTATCAAGCGATCTTCTCTGACTGTTCGCCTTGATGACAAACCTCCTGAGGTTACATCAATGTCTTTCTTGAGTTTTATCTGAAGGGATCATAAAGGGCTCTTCTGCAGAGCAGCTGATGGGAACGTCATTGGTGGTTTTGGCATAATCTGGATTGTAACTGGATCAGAATGGCAAGTAGTAGTGGTGGTGGGATGTCTGAGGATGAAGATATGGATCTTGAATGGACAAGAACAGTAACCCGGTGACGCTGTCAGGCAAACAGGTACTTGAAGATGTTGAGGAAAGACATGATCTAAGTAAAAAAAACAACTAATGCTGGAAGAGTTTAAGATCATTCTTAAATTCAAAGCAGGACATGAAACACTGTCTGTAAGTCTGATTGCCTTAACAAATGGATTAAGGAAAGCACTTGGGGGTATTGAAATGGTTAAGGTGTTAAGAGATGGTGGTTTGTTGATGAAGTGTGGAAATGCTCAATAGAGAAATAAGGTGCTTAAACTTAAAACAATATGTAAGAAAGAAATAGCATAAAGAAGAACAGTTGGTGATAGAAGCAGCATTAGGCGAGTGATATCAGGAATTCTCCTAGGAGAAAACTTGGAAGAACAGAAAAAAATGCTTAAAAGAGGAATGATAACAGGAAGTAGACGACTGCAGCCATTCAGGAACGCTGAAACCGTTGACAGTCCATCAGTATTGCTGGAATTCAAAGATGAAGTTCTTCCTGGAAAGGTGATGGTTGGATATATGAGCTTTCATGTAAGAGCATATGTTCTGTCCTCCCGAGAAAAACGACCCTGTAGGTCGTAAATTCAGTCGCCAAGAATGACCTCTAGTTACATTTGAATGACAGATGCTATCTAGCGGCCGTAGTAGTTATGACCCGGAGATGTGATGCAGTTCCAGCCTGATCGCCAGAATAAAACGTTGGCATTGTATGTTTCTGCAAACCACAGATACGTTTCAACACGCGTAATACGTAGCATATTAACATTTCAACAAAGCGTATCATATCAACATTTCTAAAGTGACGTAGTTCACATGACATCTATGTGAGCTGACTTTCTTATAAAGGAGGAGGGGTCAGTGGATGGTTAGCAAGTTTGTTGGCGGAAAGATGGAAATCAGCAGAGAGCACGGTTCGAGACCACCTCGAAACCAATGCCCATTTCCCGTTTCAACTGACAAAACTGGGTGTTTTTAGCGTAACGTTGGGACATTTTCAGCCATTTTTATTTTATTTTTTACTTAATTTTAACCCAAACCATGGTCTTTTCCTAACCCTAACCAGGTGGTTTTTGTGCCTAAACCTAACCAGACCTTAACCACAGCATTTTCACACCATAAAACATCAGTATTCAACAGATAATGGCCAACATTGAAACGTAGACATTGAACGTATCCCTGGTTTGAAGAAACGTACAATGCCAATGTTTTGTTCTGGCGATTGGATTGGCACTTCAGATGACGTCTATATAAAATGACTCCCTTGTTGGGAGGAGGCAGGTTGGGCTAGATCAGATGGCGAAAAACACAAGTCGGGACATTTAAAAAAAAAAAAACAATGTGGTGTTTACTGTTGCCATGAAGACGAAGGGTGCCTAACTTTAAGGAAGTAGTAACCGCATTTCAAGTTAATATTTCAATACGAACCATGATCTTTCCCTAACTCTGACCGAGGGGTTTTTGTGCCTAAACCTAACCAGACCTTCACCACAGCGTTGTCACATCATTAAACATAATTATTTTGTAACGGTTTTGGAAAGCGGCATATTATGCTCCAATGGGTCGTTCTGGTGTGCAGGTACAAACGACCTATGTGGTTGTTTAATTTGGAGGACTTGTTGGTTCCTCCTCCCCCCAGATGCTTGAAATGTCAGACATATGGCCACACTGCTGACGTTTGTGAGGGAAAGCAGAGATGTGGAAGATGTGGAGGAGAACATGCTTGTGGAGAATGTGGGAGTAAAATGTTGCAGCCGCAGAGGAATTCACACAGCAGCCTATGGAGAATGAATAATGAGAAAACAGAACAGAGAGTAATGCATGCAGAGGCAGTGAAGATCATTGATAATGGAAAAAGAAATGAAAGTATGATCCAAAGTAAGGAAGCAAGCACAGAGATAGGATTGTCACATAACTGCCAAATAGGAATCACAGCAGACTGATCAGTCCTGTTTCTGCTCAAAGACCAAAACAGAAAAAAATCTAAATTATAGTGAAGGCAGCAGCAAAGTTCTTCAACATGAAAGACTTATCTTGTGGAAAAATGCAGATCTTAGTCAAGGAGAGGAGACCTCAGAGAGAAGTTCTCAAATTATACCATATGTTTACTTCAATGCTAGAAGTCTGATTGCAAATGGAAAAAAGTTTAAAGGATATATCAATACATTCAAAACAAAACCAGATGTTATCTGCATACAGGATACATGGCTAAACCAGCTCTAGATTTTATTATTAAAGGATATTCCAGCATAAACAAAGATAGAACCAGTGGAAATGGCGGAGGGTGTGAGATATTTATCAGACAAGGAGTAAAATATAACAACAGCAAACCTTTTATTTTACACAAATATAAAATACATATACAGAACTCACACAAATCAATAACATAACTTACATCACCAACACAAACAAAAACAACAGACATACACATATATAAGCATACATATATGTACATACATGTCAAATACTATATGTAAATACATCATTCTATAGAAGGAACTAAATTAAAAAGCCAGATAATATTAATTTATGATATCATAGAATAATGACAGCTCTGTATCCCAAGTTTCTGATATTGTCAAGATCTCCCATTTATTTATGTCTGAGCTTTTTGCTCTTCCTTCAATAATTATGTCTTAAAGAATAATATGAAGGAACTCAAAACCAGATTTTTTGGAGAATCAAATATAGAAAGCTTGCCAAGCAACACAACAATATTCAACAACATATTTTTACCATCTTGATAACCCCAAATAATATTGAGAGGGAATAAAGGTAAAAAGATTGCTTGTTCAGATAACCAATTTGCCGCCTGCTGCCAAAAGGATGCAACAACTGGACAAAATAAATGCATAATATCCTCCTCCTCATCGCCACAAAATCTACAGATATTATCCTCAGTTATTCTCCATAATTTAAGCATTTTTCTTGTCGGTAATATCTCATAAAACATTTTAACTGGAAGGCCCATAAACAAGTAGAGTAAGATGACGAGTAAATACATCTAAAAATGTTTAACCAACAGGAAGAGGAGTATCAAACACATCTTTCCAATATGTTTGAAGAGAGTTTTACACTTCCCCAACCATTTGTAATTACTAATGCAAGGGCGACAAACATCTATATTATCCTCAGAGTTTTTAATCAAAGTTCTCCATAATGAAGGGATTGTGGACAATAGCTGCATATATCAATACTTTGTACATATATCCCCATATTTTGAAATTAAACAGTCATAGGTCAGAAAATCTCCCTTGACATCCAATATATCATTCACAAAAAAAATGTGATTAAATAAAAATAGAGGCAAGCATACAGGTTTATTATCTATATATATATATATTTTTTTTTTTTTTTTTTTTTTTCATTTAACCATAGCAACTGTTGTCTCACCTCTACTGAATTTTTTTGGTGGAAGAGACTGAAATTGAAACCACAAGGACATTGAATTCATAAATAAATAATAAAATTGTATAACCCATGCTAACAATTAGAGAAAGAAACATTAGAATCAATTTTTGGATCATTGGAGAGGGAAAGTAATCTGGTGTGGAGACGTCAATGCACACGGTATAATATGGGCGAACCAAGAAGATTCAAATGGAGAAATTATAGAAGAGATAATGGATGAAAAAGGAGCTGCTGTGGTTAAATGATGGTTCAGGCACCAGGATGAATTTGATGAGGTGTGCAGAGTCAGCAACTGATCTCACACTGGTATCACAATCTTTGGCTGGAATAAGTAGTTGGAAGGTATTAAATACATCCAATATCTGTTAATATATGATATAGAGGAATAGAAAGTGATGTAGAACAGGATGAAAGAGAAAGGAGATGGAAATTTGAGGAAAGTAGATTGGAGCAAGTTTAAAATATCAAATGAGGGGAACCTGAAGGATTTAAATATAAATCAGTAAGTTAATCAGTAGAATTATATTAGGAGCAGCTAAAGAGTTGATCCCCAAAAGAAGCGGTAATAAAAGGAAAAAGTTTCAAAGTTTTGAAAAAAAAACCACTGTGTTTTTGATTAATTATAAGAGAAAGCAGGCTGGAGTGAGGAATATAATAAAGAGGTGACTCATCAGGTAGAAACACACCATTAGAGAGAGTATGGGGTATGATTAAAAGATTGTCTGGTAACAGGAAAGAATATGGACATCCGATAATGAAGGATGATGGAAATATAATGATAGATAATAAGGACAAAGCAGAATTATTGGCACAGGCCTTTGTTAAAGTACATTTGATAGAAAATTTGAGTAATAAAGAAAAAAAGAAGGAAAGAATGAACAATAGCAAGAAACAGAAGCACTGCAGGATGTAAAGGAACATGGAAATACAATTAATATGATATTTTCAAGAAGTGACAGAAGTGAATAATGTGTTAAAGAAATCTGGAAAGACAACTCAAAGGAAAGATCAAATAAGCTATTGTATGTTAATTAATCTTAGTGATAGGAATAAAGAAGTATTATTAAAGTTGTGCAAAGAATCCATAATTGTTCCGATCTGTAAACCAGATAAAGATCCGAGCTCGGCAGAGAGTTATAGACCGGAAGCTCTAACATCTCATGTAAGAAAACTCATGGAAAAATGATTAATGAAAGGTGATTTATTATCTAGAAATCAAAGGAGAATTAAAATGTTATCAAAGTGGATTTAGAAAAGAAAGAAGCACAATAGGAAAACTCATGTTAACAAAGAGAGTGTAGTTGTGGTATTTTTCAATGTTGAAAAGGCAAATGACATGATGTGGAGAGAAGGATTAATAGTCAAGTTGCATCAAACAAGAATAAGAGGAAAAATGTATAGATGTATTAAAAGGTTATTTTAACTTGATAGGATGATCTCAGTAAGAATAACCATTGCTTTTAATTTGACAAGTTTACATTATTAATTTCTAATTGACATTGTGGGTGTATGTGATGTGCTGTTGTGTGTAGCTTTGTATTTTGTATTTTGTATTTTGTATAATGTGTTCTGTGTGTTTTTTGCTTTGTACTGTTTGTTGTTGCGCCGTTATAAATTAGCTTTGAGCTAACTCTGGTACAGTGCATCATTCATGTTAAAAATGTACACTGTCCCATAAATAAATACAATACAAAAAAAGATTTTAGTGGGAATTATTTAGTAGAAAATGCAACTCCTCAAGGTAGTATAGTAAGTCCAATATTGTTTTCAAATATGATAAGTAAAATATTTAGCAATGTAAATAAGTGTATCAGGGTCTCATTGTATGCAGATGATGGTGTTGTGTGGAAAAGGGGACAAAATACAGAGTTCATAGTAAAAAAGTTACAACAAGCAATAGAGAAAGTTGAAGCACTGGAACAAGGTTTTAGATTTTCAGTTGTAAAGGGGTTTTTTTTATGAAAAAGAAAATAGATAATCAAATCAATCATAAACTATATGGAGAAAACTTAGAAAACATAGATTGTTTCAAGTATTTGGGAATTTGGTTTGAGAAGAAGCTCACTTGGAAAACACATATTGAAAGAATTGTAGGATATTATTATATGTTTGAGGGGCAGAGAGTGAGAAGCAAATAGATCTGCTTTGAAAACTACATATATTGATTTAATCAGGTCAGTTCTTTATTATAGATGTATAATCTATGAATCAGCGTCAAAGACAATATTTAAAAAGTTTGACACAATCCAGTATCAAGTTTTGAGACTGTGCTGTGCGGTCATGAACTCCAGTACCAGCTTTACAGGTGGAAATGGATGAAATGCCTTTGAAAATAAGAAGAACACAGTTAGCATTAACATATTGGCCAAACTGAAGGAGAAATAACAAGAATCATCCGGCTCAGTTTATTAAAACCATGTCAAGAGAAGGAAAAAGGACAGACAAACAGTTTTAGTTGGACAATAGAGAATAAGTTCAATGAGAGGAACAGCTGATAAAATGTTAAGCCGTTCTCTATTGTCCCACCATGGACTCTAGAAGAAGTTAGAGTCGATTTAAAGCTGCAAAAGAGGGAAAAAGAAAAAAAATTCAGTAAATACATCAAAGGAAATTATTCTGAATATGTTTAAATATATACAGATGCAACTAAAACATTGGACAATAGAGTGGTGTTACGCCGAACCCTTAACAGTCCACCATTGACACAAAGTAGAACTCTAACACCTTTTAAAATACCAAAACCATAACATAAAGACAGATAAAAACAACCAAGACACTAAATAAAATCCCAGGCTGAGAGGCAGCAAGACCCGCAGTCCACAAACTAGAAGCCTGTCCCTGCAACAGGAGCCTGGAGCATTTAAACACTTCCTCTCCTGGGCCAGTTGCACCACATTGAGGACTGATCCTCAATTAGGACTGACCCGGGCGGAGCGAGAGACAGAAGAGGAAAAAGGACGAACAGCACAGGGAATACATACAGCTGTAACAGTGGCTACTCTACTCGCTTTAAGCTGGATAGAAGAAATCAAACCAAACAAATTTTTGATAGGTTCTTATTCCAGCAGTGCTGTAATAAGTATTAAATACATGCAGTCAGACACAAGGCAAGACATAGTAGTCGACATAACTCAAATAATATTCAGAAGTAAGAGGGCAGGAAATAAGTATGGTAGTAAAATATATCAAAGCTGAGGTTAAAAATATAATCAAAAAGGAAATTAAAAGAAATGGCAGGAAGAGTGGGATAAAGGAAATAAGGGCCAATATAACGACAACATACAAGGAGGATAAATGAGAGGAAGCAATAAGAATAGAAAGGAGAAGGACATTATATCAAGGATGAGGTTTGGTCACACCGGTCTGAACACTACATTAATTATCATGAATAAGCTAAAGGTAGGTGTGAACATTGCAGACTACAGGAAACAGTGGAGCATGTATTTTTATACTGTCCTAGATATCAACAAGAGAGACAGACACTTAAAATTACACCACAAAGGAATCACATGACACTTGGTATTAGAGAAATGTTGCAGAGGAGTTGTAGGGTACAGGGCTATTTTCAGATTTATAGAAAACAAAGGACTTAATAGGAGGATTTAATATAATAGAAAAGTGCTTCCTAACCTTTTTGGCCTGTGATCCCCTTAAAATAAAGCAAAGTCTACGTGGGACCCCTCATCACATGTTGCATTGTCTACCAGTAAAGTTATTGATTACTGATTTTATCCATCGGTTAATCGTTCAAGTCCAAGGTTGCATCTTCAAATGTCTGGTTTTGTGACTAACAGTCCAAATACCAAAGATATTCAGTTTATCATCATGTTCGACAAAGAAAAGCAATAAATAATCACATTTGAGAAGCTGAAACCAGCTAATTTTTTTTTCATTTTTGCTTTAAAAAATGAATAAAATGATTCATCAGTTATCAAAATAGTTGCTGATCAATCTTCTGAACCTTGCAGCTCTAGAAAGAGGACTTATTTTGTTTTATTTTAATAACTTTTAGAGGCTTGAGGAGGTAAACACAGTAGTCAACAAGAAATAAAGCAAAAAAAATTAGAAGAGAGTTTGGAAAAAAAATACCAACATATATATTTTTTCTGTATCCAATCTTGTTTTATCATCTCGCGACCCTTTTAATTAATCCAGCGACCCCTTGTGGGGGTCCCGGCCCCCAGTTTGGGAACCACTGTACCTGTTCTGTAACTGATCCACACTCCTTTACAGATGGTGGCGGTAATGCACCCATAAGCTAATTACCAACCGCCGTTAAACAACAACAGAAGAAGAAGAAGAAGAAGTCTGACTGGCCCGTTTCCTGAGTGATCCCTCCGCCTCCGAATAGACGATCTTTGAGCTGCACACGAAAGGGAAAGCAAAGCGACTTCTCCATTCCGGGATCCTCTCTCGTCTTCAACAGTAATGAGTGTTTGAGCGATCGGAAGCGTTTTAAAAAGACGAGTCACGTTTTACTCCTCGGTTTTTTTTTCTCGGTCGGTGTTAGATTCTGTTTTTTTCCCTCCCCCTCCCGTAGAGACGTTGCTGTTGACCGTGAGGAATCTGCTTCGCGTGATCTTTTTTTCCCAGCCGCCAGATTTACATCGAGTACACAAAGTTGATCGGGCAAGCTAGCTAGCTAGCCACGTAGCTAACTTGCTAACTAGCTTGCAGTGCTGATCCGGGAGTGTGTGTTTTTTTTAGCAAACATTTTTCGGGGGCGTCGTTTTGTCAGTTCACTGCTTACTCGTCTTGGCTATCTCCCCTGAAAGCTGAAGACTATTTGCGGCTTGGTTTAGTGAGGTAAACCGGTTGTTCCCAGCTAGCGTGCTCGATATAGCCTGCTAGCTAATACCCTGCGTATTTAGCCTGGAAGCCAACAACTGAAGGCCTCAGTCAGCCTCCAACACATATCAGCTGCAGCTCACACCAGAGTACTTGCATTGCCGTGCAGTCAGAGTTGACAGGTGAGTAAAGAAACTGCTTTTAAACTTATATAACATAAGAACAACAAAGCACACTGGCTCCTGTAAAGTCAGGTTAAGTTAGTTCTCCCCGTGCTAACTAAATATTAGCATGATTCAAACACGATGGGGGGTTGGTTGGGAGGGGATCCGCGAAATCACGCCGGAGGTCGCCATCTTTCATTGGATGCTGCTGCTGCTGCTGCTGCAAGCCAGCTAACGAGACATGGCTGGTACTTTTCTACCCGATCTGTTGTTTGTTTACAGCTGAAACGCTTTTGCTGTTGGTCGTTTATGACCCCGCATGAAGCCCCCCCTCCCCTCCCTCCGAAACCCGCACTTCGCTCTCATTAAGTGTTGCTCAGCCACGCAGGAGTGTCGCTGTGAATGCATGGCCCTTGGCATGGGCATGGCATGTGAGCTGCAGCCCTTTCATCGGCTGTGTCAGCTGCTAAATACGCCTGCATTGCGTCTTCGGTGGAAGTTGCAGCCTTTCTGACTGCTAAAGTTGATCATCTCAGCTTATTCGGATGGAGACAAAAACACCGGGTTCAACACGCCCACAAGGGACACGAGAGATGCTGGGGTGACCATCCTCCACCAGCGGTAACCCACCCGGCTAAAAATAAACTCGTTGGCCCCTCTGTTGCATTTTTCACCGGTACGGGTTGAACCTGAGGCTTGTTTTGAAACATCACAGGCAGCATTTGGGTTATAAATCACCTATTGTGATGATGCAGGATGGACACAACGCAGTAGAAGAAGAAGAAGAAGGAGGAGGAGGAGGAGGGAGGGAGCAGAACTGAGCAAAGTGTGTGTTTTGGTTCAGGCCTTGTCTAGACGTTATGATTGACTCAGTGTATCTGTTGAGGAAATGACGTACTGTGTCCAGGGTCAGTGTTTTTATGGGTATATATCAGTTCAAACTGCATTGTAAATGTTGTCAGGAGCTCTGTGATCAAACTCTGCACCTGTGTTATGTAAATTGCGAGACTTACAGTGCAGTTATTTTCTCAAAAGAGGTAGAGGTAGATTATGTGTTTGTGAAAGGTGTTAACATGACATTGTGGTAGGGCATGGCGTATATTGTTGTGCTCTGGTTGTGTTGGTGTGTCAGGATCAAAGGGTAAACCACCTTGGTTTAAGATGAACTTTGTGCATTTTGACTTTCCCAGTAAGTTATATGAAAAAGGCTCTATAAGCACAGAGAGTTGTAGGAGTTAATCTAACTCATCTAGGAGGATATAATCCCTCATCATGAAGCTAAAAAATGGAAAACATCCATTGTGTTTACACAGCATATACATCACAGCAGCCTTATAGTTTCCAAAACACAACTAAGTGTGAGGATTTGCGGCACAGTTTGACGTGTAGGGCCCAGAGCAGATCAATCTGAGGGTTTATTCTTAATGAAAGAAGCTCGTTTGCCAAGTAAGGTTATAGATGACACACAGAAATGTTGGTGGACAGACCCAAAGCCTTAAAGGTTCAATATTTTTCAAGTCTGTCTTAAAACATCACTCAGGTCCCCAAATGAACACTGAAACATGCTGTAATCATCCCTCCTGTTCATACTGACCAATCCACAGTCCTTCTCCTGTGCTGAAATGTATTTAAAAGTTTATCTGAAGCTAATATGAAGCTTCAGCATCCAAATGAGTCAAATTAAGTAGATATCTTTCAACGTTACAGTCTTTTTAGTGCCAAAGTCGCTCTTTTTTTTACTATACTTCCACCGCAGCTCAACAGAGAAACACTGTCCGAGGAAACACAAAGAGGGAGTTTGATGCTGTAAAGACTGTAAATGTGTCAGATATCCACTCGATATGACTAACTCAGACTGCTGAAGCCTCATATAAGCTTCACATCAACTTTTAAATGACTGTGTGGACACACTGTGGATTTTGGCCTCCATCATTTACACTGAAAGCACATTTGAAGGATCTTTTAATGGTCAGTATGAACAGGAGGAAAACCTCTTTCACTGCTCATACAGACACCTGACTGCTGTTTTAAGACACACTTGGTGAACCTGTCCTTTTAAAAACCTGCTTGTGAAACCACAGAAACATTTAACATATCACTTCAGCCTGCTATTCATATTGTCGGCTATGCTGTGGCTGAAAAAAAAAACCCCACACACACACACAAAAGTTTATGGTACATTTCAATTGGTAAACAGCTTCTAAACAAATGTTAAACGTTTATGACAACAGCTGCTTTGATAGCTGACTAGAATTGATAGATAGTTGTGTTTAGCCCCATTCATTGCAGTGGCATGACACACACACACACACACAAACACACACGCACACAAACACACACACACACACGCACCCCATGTATGGGAATCAGTATGTGGCTCAAAGGTCATCAGCTTTACAGCCATGCCATTCTTTTTCTGCTTTGTATGCAAACACAGCGAGGGCCCGTGTCAGAGACAGGCACCCGATTGTTGGGGCGGATTATCACTGCTTTACAAGCGGCTCCAACAGGACAGAAAAGAAGGTGTTTCCAGTGATGTTTGGACACGGTGGAGTCCTCCTCCTCCTCCTCTTTTTTTTTTTTTTTTTTTTTTTTTTTTTTTGTGCAATGTGTAACTGTTGAAGTCAGATATAGTGGAAGTGATTAGCCAATCACATAGCTGATACTCAAACAGCTGCATAAGAGATAAACAGATACACTAAAGTAGAAAAATGTCAGTCACTATGTGGATAAGAATAGATTATCTGAGGGTTGTGTGGGGGTTGATGATCAGTTAGTCGAATGACTGGCTGAAACTTCATCAAATTTCAACATCTCTAAACGGCTTTTCTTAAATCTGAAAATGTTTTTTTTACAGGCTCCTTACTTTGGCTGCAGCTGAAGATTATTTTCATTATCAATTTATCTGCTGATTGTTTTTTTTTAGATTTTTAAAATTTGGTCCATAAATTGTCTGAAAAGCTCTGAGAAGTTTAGTGACATAAAACACAAAGAAAACCAGCAATTATTCACATGTGAGAAGCTGCAACCAGTTCATTTTTTTTTTGTAATTCTTGCTGAAAAAATAACTTAATCGATGATAAATCAAATCTGACGCTGAGTATTTTTCTGTCGGTCAACTAATTGATTCATCAGCGAATCGTTTCAGCTTAAACTTTATGAATCTGATTGTTATTGGCCATCGTTGTTGTTTCATAAAGGTTTATTTTATAAAGGTAGGTGAGCAGAAATTGATCATAAATAGGCCTAATTGTTGCATCTTATTTTCTTCCTCTTGGCACAGCATGAGTCAAGACTTCCTTAAAATATATCTATAATTAGGGGGTTATATATATATTTTGAATTATTAAAATGTCAAAATCAAATGCAAACTTCATGTGAGTTGGATTTTAAAAAACAAACACTGTTGCTAATTATCGTCGTTCTTTTTAATAGCTTTGCAGCTAAGCAGCCGCTCATTAGCAACAATCTTCGCACATTTTTCTTCACTTCGTATCATGTGAAACACATTCAGAGCTCATCTGACGGCAGCAGGACTCAGTTTACTGTAAACTAGTAAACAGGAGGGAAAGCTGCATCTTTTTGACGAGCCGGGACATAAAAATTTAGGTGTAAAACCTCAAGTTTTTATTTTAGAAACTTGGGGATCTTTCAGTAAAATTCAGTAAAAAAAAACAACAACAAGCTCAACTTCTCTGTAATGAATTTGACCACAAGAAGGTGTGTTCACTTTTTTTGTTTTAGTAGGAATTTGATTTGCTTTTATGAAGCTCGTATTAATATCTGTAAGTCTGTTTCTATCATTAAACATGTTAAACTTTGTGTTAAACTGTCACAATTATTTTTATGTTGGTTTATTTGGCAGCAGATATCGTATATTGTTTATTAAACAGCTGCATTGTTTCAATAAACACAGTGCAGCTGATGTAGAGTAGGTAGTCGAGGCCGTTTGTTGGGTTGTTCCTGTTATGGGTTTTAAAATCTGTTAAACCTGTTTAACCAAATTTAAACACCCGTCTACAGTGGGTGGCAGAGTGGCAGAATAGATATGTATCCTTCCTAGTTATGTCCCTTCTCTCTCCCCGTAGATTGCAGGTTGAATCAGACTCACATATATTTTCTTGCCATCAGTTTGAACTTTGTCGTATTTTAACATAATGGAACCGGTTTGGCGAGAGTTGCTACGCTGCGGCTAAATGTGACGTGGAGCAGAAACGGAGACGGTTGAATGAAATGTACATGTCGTCTCTGACAGGTTATTAATTTTAATAGCTGCTGAGTGCCGGGAAGATTTGTGTGTTTGGATAAATATCACGGAGCAGCAAACCTTTCTAGAAATGTTAACACTTGTTTTACTTGTGGATAAATTTGTTGTTTTAAGATTTTGAGCTGCGTTTAAATTATAACTCAATAATGTTTTGTTTTACTTTTTTTATTGTATTCAGTATAACATATAGAGCTGTAACAATTAGTCAATCAATTAGTCGATCATTAGAACATTAATTGGCAAGTACTTTAATCAATTAAATGTTTTCTGCTTCCAGCTTCTCAAATGTGATCATTTTAAAGCCGCAACGATCAGTCGATCAGCAGAAAATTAATCAGCAACTATTTTAATCAATTATTACTCGTTTTGAGTCTTTTTTTAAAAGAAATAATAATAAAATTCTCATTTCAGCTTCTTTAATATTAATACTTCCTGGTTACTTCAGTCGTCTGTGACAGTAAACTGAATATCTCCTGGTTAGAGGCTGTTGGTCGGGACAAACAAGAGGTGCATGCTGGGTAACAGTTATCGTCGTTCTCACCATTTTCAGACATTTTATCGATCAAACAACTAATTGATTAATGGAGGAAATAATCAACAGATTAATCGATGATGAATACTACTCTTCTTTTTTTCTTGTCATATGACAGTTAATTGAATATCTTAACATTTTATACTGTTAATCAGAAAAAACAAGAACATTGAAGGCTTCATTGTTGCCTTTGAGATATTGTGAGTGCTGGTTTTTCCCACTATTTTAAACGTTTCATAGGTTAAATGATTAATTTATAAAATAATTGGTAGATTCCTGGATAATGAACATAAGTCTGCAGCTCTAATAACATCCAATAATCTTTACACAAACTGGCGATGTGACGTTTCTATGAAGAAAAAAAAACATTTTGTCTCGTGATGGTTCTCAACAACTTGTGTGTTTTTATTTATTTATTTGTCAAAGTTCAGCGGTCCTTGGCAGGCTTCGGTAGAGTAACTGTCGGACACTGCCCCCCCTGCCCTTTTTCCATCCTGCAAGTGTTAAGAGTATTATGCTGCACTTAAGTGATAACCATTCGTTCTTCACTCTCTCTCTCTCTCTCTCTCTCTCCCTCTCTGTCTCTCTCTCTCTCTCTTGTTTGTCCCTTCTGCCCCCCCGTAGCTTCTTTGGTGACACAGAGACTTCTCCCTGAGGAGCCAAGAAGCAGACGGCTCATGACTTCTGACCAGGACACAAAAGTTGTCGCTGAACCACAGGTGCAGCAAGTACAAGAGGCAAAAGAGAGCTCTCATTTGGTAAGTTTTTATATATTTATACACGTGTACACACTTTTTTTTTTTTTTTTTTTTTTCAACCTTCTCAATATATCTGAGTCATTTTTCCAGTGACTGTGAAAATCCCAGAAATGTTCTGAGGGTATTTGTTTTGCAGTTTGTTTCAAGTGTTGTGAAATTTGTGGAAAGTCCTGAAGATTTATTGTAAATGTCGTCATCAAATCCTGAACAAATTGGCAGATTAACTTTGTTATTCTTTAACATTTACTGTTGGAGTTAAAAACTAAAAGTTCTTAGTTTTTGGAGTGTTTTTCTCTTCAGGATGGGTGATGTAAATAAAATCCTCTTTCATGATAGGTGAGATTTTATATTGTGACATCGATACATATCATGAAACGGTTCGTTTTCTAGAAAAGTTGTTGAGAAATTGTTTATTTAAATTATATTTAGTGTATTTATTTAATGTTAATGTAAGTTAGTTTGCATGTCCGTCCATAGATGAGCTTTTGAAATACAGAGAACTCAACAAGACACAATGATACAGTTACAATCAAGCACCATAAAAGAGCTGCAACTAATGATTATTGTCATTATTGATTAATCTGCTGATTAATAGGTTAGTTGTTTTTGCTATAAAATATCAGAAAATGTTGAGAAATGGCTGTTGTAGTTTCTCTGAGCACACGGCGACACCTTCAAATGTCTTGTTTTATCCCAACAGTCCAAAATCCAAAGATATTCACTTTACTATCCTCTACAACAACAGTGGTCCCCAACCTACAGGTCCGTAGGTCATTTGGTACCGGGCCTGATCTGTGTGAAGCACGGAGTAGACTGAACATAAGCAACACACTTCGGGTGTCTCCCGTCACCCCTAGATGGGACCGTATGGTTGCAGAGAAACAAGCTCAGGGCTCCCACTGATTCAGCGTTATGTCAAGTTGTGTTTTTCATGCATGTTATATTTGTTTTTGTGGTGTATCTTATTTTGAAGGCATGTTTAAACGTTACCATAGTGACCAGCGAGCATGGTGGGGGGGGGGGCAGAGAGGATGTTACTCGTGTTATGTTGTTGGCGCAACGTTATGAGGACGCTGCTAATAAAGTTGCATACAAGTACAGAGTGGATTCAGGTTTATTATTATATTTAGAAAACACCACAGTTTTTATGTCTTATCATTTTAGTTTGTTGTATTTATCCGCCGCAATTCCAAAGGCCGGTCCGTGAAAATATTGTCGCAAAAAAGGTCGGGGACCTCTGCTCTACAAGACCAAATGTGTGGCATTTTTGCCTAAAAGATGACCAACAGTTGCTGGTTTATTTTCTAGGTATTGACTAATCATTGCAGCTCTACATAAACCTCATTTACAAGCTCCAGATGCGTTCATGACCACATGACTGATCCCTCTTTTTAAAAAAACATGAGTTTTAAATGAGTCCAGTCATGATCCAGTTTGAGCTCTGAGGATCTGAGGATGAGGAGATCCACACATTGATTCCCTGAACAGAAAAAAAAACCATCTGTCCAAATTAGGTTTTATGAAAGGACACCTCAGAGTTCCCCGTAGACTCACCAGGTCACTGAGCCCCTGAAGAACCAGGTCATTTAAGGCATGTGTGGACGGAGATTAATATCATTAAAATTAAGAGTGTGGCAGTGATGAGATCTGATCAACTTCCTGACCAACATTTTAACTGTACTATTAACTTAAATGTGAAGAGATGAGACGTTTAAAGGATACATACCTCCAATATAAATTATTACAGTATCCACATATCGCCCATCCTCGTATATGCAGTTATGCAGCGACACTACAGTCAAATTTGCTATGAAATCATGTTGAAAATCAAGGAATTAATTGTAAAATATGTGGCTTTTTCTGTGATCTGGCTTCTGTTATTAGACGCTCTGCCCACCACCTTTTAGTTGACTCCATTGATCTTCCTCTATTGATCTTGCTTACTTATCCGTCACGTCGGTGTCACCCAGTGGAACGTGAGCTGTCTGCTGTTTGTATCTCGTCCTCAGGCGGTCACCGTGTGTGTTTTTTATTAAAGCCATCTGCTCGAGGGGGGGATGACTCCGATGCATCAGAAGTTTAATGATTTTTTTAGATGTTGTCGGGTACAACAAATTTCCCAATATGGGAGGAACTTGATCGGACACACACACACACACACACACACACACACACACACACACACACACACACACACACACACACACAGTGGATTACTTGCATTGCTTTGAGATAATTGGCATTCAGTCGACACTCTTAACTTAAGTCTTCAGACTGAATTAATGAGTTTAACAGTGAAATTAACTCAGTTTTTTGACTGGAAACGTGTAGCTGGAGGACATTTATCTCTGTATACACATGCATGCTGTGTGGCTTCAGAGGTTTCTGCAGATGGTCAGTGGTCAGACAGCGCTGTATAGTGTCGCTTTTTACATTTATGAGAGTAGTTGTATGTTGGTTTTTGTCTAATTCTATCTTGAAAATTTGTCATTTTAACCTTCTTTCTTTCTAAATAGGACTAAAATGAAAACAAGCTTTTAGCTTTAGTCTGATTTTCATTGTTATCTATTTTTACTTTATGTCGGCATTGAGTGTTTGCGATCTTTTATTTACATTTTATCCAGAGCTGCAACGATTACTCAATCAACAGAAAAGGAATCAGCAACTATTTTGATAATCAATTAATCATTTTGAGACACTTTTTTTTAAAAAAATGCTAAAATTCTCTGGTTCTCTCAGTTGTTTTAGTCCTATATGACTGTAAACTGAATATTTCTGGGTTGTCGACTGCTGGTCGGGACAAAACGAGACATTTTAAGTTGCATCTTGGACTTTGGGGAAAAAGTGAGCGACATTTTTCACAATTTTTTGACATTTTATAGACAAAACAACTAATCGATTAATCGGGAATATAATTGAAAGATTCATCAATAATAAATATAGTTGGTAGTTGCAGTTCTTCTTCTTCTTCTTCTTCTTCTTCTTCTTCTTCTTCTTCTTCTTCTTCTTCTTCTTCTTCTTCTTCTTCTTCTTCTTCTTCTTCTTCTTCTTCTTCTTCTTCTTCTTCTTCTTCTTCTTCTTCTTCTTCTTCTTCTTCTTCTTCTTCTTCTTCTTCTTCTTCTTCTTTATAGTTGGTAGTTGCAGCTCTTCTTCTTCTTCTTCTTCTTCTTCTTCTTCTTTATAGTTGGTAGTTGCAGCTCTTCTTCTTCTTCTTCTTCTTCTTCTTCTTCTTAGTGAGACAAGACCTAAAATGTGAAGTAAGACAGGATGTAACATGCCTAACTTGAAGACTTTGTCATCTTTCTATCTAATTAAGACCACATTTAGCTTTATTCTGATTTAATCCTCGTTAATTTTATGTTAGCAGTCTTATATTTACAGTAGGATATTACTAATTCTGCCAATCTATGCCAGTTGCTGATAATTTTGAGAATGAAACTTGTTCAGATCTTGCTGGTGTTTTCATGTTTGTAGCATTTAGCAGCTAGTGGTATAAAACCATTGCAACATGAATGTGGTTTTCAGTTCTTGCATCACCAGCAATGAATACATAGTTTGGACAGAAGATATAGTAGATAAATAATACTAATAATGACTTTAACATGTTTGAATTCAAAGCCAAAGTTATATTTTTTGTTGTAGTTTGTATAATCAGAGTTGTACCAACCACTTGGATGATAGTCACTTCCTTTTTATAAACTGGCTGATTTAATACTCACCATCATACAAACCACAACCTGCTTTTGACCGGAGTTGATTTCTCACACTGATTATGTATAACGGAGAACCGCTCGGCAAAAGAAACAGGAGGCAGAATAAGAGGCAACTCTTGTAACAAAATAACCGTGACCTCTTTTTTTTATTTCTCTCTTTTCATGAGCCCGTAGTGGCCCTATTGATCATAGGCATGACATTTTGTTCCCTGTTGAAGCGTGAAGGCCAGGCCTGGAAAACAGAGCGGTACATCTTGGGTGCAGTAGAGCAACAGCAGCAGTCGAGGTTGGATTCCCATGCCTTCATTGGGTGTGACGACACAACATAATACACTATCAACTAAACAAACCGGAGCTCAGACTGAGGCCTTGTTAGGAGCAGTGTTGGCTGGGTTTGGATGTTGTCGCTTCTTAATTTTTTAGCCTTTCTCATCCCTCGTTTACAGCTCCTTTTGTCCCGGTGTTTGACAGACCTTTTGTGGTTTTTTTTATGCTCCAATCCCTCTCATCACAAAATCTGTTGTTTGTTTTTTGTCCTCTGCTTTTCCTCACATTGATTTGTGTTTGTTTTTTTGAGGTGTATACTTTATTTTAAGGCTGTTACTCTTCATCATTCATTCATTCATCTGGAGATTCTTTTTTTCCCCTTTTATAAATCTTTTAGTCTTTATAAAATGTCATAAAATAGTGACAAATATCCACATTTTCCACCAGACTTGTCTTTAAATTGCTTATTTTGTCAGACCAACAGTCCAAAACATTTAATTTGCTATCATAGAAGACTAAAAATGTAAATAATCACATTTCATTTTCACATTTTTAAAGGAGTTATTAATTTGTTATCAAAACTGTTGCCAATTTATTTTTGATCAACTAATTGTTTCAGCTCTACCTTATTTACAAAGCAGATAAGAGCTGCAATTAATTACTATTTCTATTGTCACTTGTCTCTGTTTCCAATTAATTAATCCAATGTTTATTATACAAAGGCAGAAAATGTATGAAAATGACCGTCACAATTACCCTAAAACTCCACAGCGACGTCTCAAATGGTTTTTATTCGACACACCAAAGAGACAAAAGTAATAAATCCTCATATTTAATAAGCTGGAACCAGCAGATATTGGGTATTTTTCCATTTTATTCTCTAAATGGATCAATTGATTACTGTTATTTCAGCAGATTGTCCAGAATCGAGAAGTGAAGCAAGAAATTCTGCTGTGTTGACATTGGTAAACCAATGGGAACAACAACTGGTGAAGTTCAGTTGAGGTTAATGCTGTTTGGTCTTATGATAAACGCCACTTTCAGAAAAACAAAAAGTCCACACAATGCCGTTCCTCCTGCTGTCGAGACCTAGACGTAGAATTACCTCCAAACAGAGCGGAGCCCCGACGGCTTTGTCTACACCATTTTATTATTGTGTTTCCCTTTTAATACGAGGGCGGCTGCCAAAGTTAATTGCAGGTTGTCTGCATGTGTGTGTGTGTGTGTGTGTGTGTGTAGTACGCGGAGAATGTTTTACATTTTTTGGCTCGTTGAAGGGACGATGGTTAAGGATTTTAATGTAGTGGTTGAGGAACTTGATACCGACCACGAGACAAAATACCTCAGGAATTTATGTTCTCCTATTTCGCTAAACCCTTTAGCAAGCAACAAAACATGAGTGGCAGTTTATTATAGATGTAGGGAGAGTCTTGAGGGACCGCTACAATCTGCAAGGCGAGCATCACATGACGGGATTGAAACCGGCCCAAGTTGTCAAGGAAGCTAATTTGCTGTTAGCCTTGCTAGCTTGTTGGCTTTTACTGTAGAAGGTAAAACAGTGAAAAATCACATAACACAACTGTTTCATGTTGTTTCACCTTTTATTTAATTTGGTCAAAATTATGATTCAAAGTGTAATTAATGAAACAAATGTAAAAAATTCTGATTATTGGAGAAAAAAACTAAGAATTTGTAGCTAATTTATCCAAAAATACATTCTACCCTTCATCAATATTCATGCTAACACAACTTCTAGTCAGAGTTTTCCCTCAAATCCTTTAATGTGTGGATGAGAGATGATGTTGTCATGATAAATAATGGTTAATTGAAATTGTGAATTGAGTTGTACCTGCTTTGAAGAGACACTCAACTCAACCATGTTAGCAAAATTAGTTTTGGAGTGTTAGTGTAGGCGATGGGTC
Organism: Thunnus maccoyii; assembly: GCF_910596095.1. Taxonomy (NCBI): domain Eukaryota; kingdom Metazoa; phylum Chordata; class Actinopteri; order Scombriformes; family Scombridae; genus Thunnus; species Thunnus maccoyii. The sequence continues at coordinate 28,054,501 of NC_056544.1, read as the reverse complement.
TCCAGTTATAGATGCGTGTCAGGGGTCACTTAAACTGAAATCCTACTGTCAGTGGTAAAATATAGTTAAATTACGTAACGCTGTGACAGTGGTCTGTATGTTGCAGCTTTGTTGGAAAATAACATCAAAAACATTCATATTTTGGAAATGTGTGAATTTTTCCTGATGAAATTGATCACTTGATTCCTGGAGTGCAAGAACTTTGCAGTGAGTTTATTCTGCTGGCTGTTAACAGTTAAATATTTCTCTTTTTTAAAGGCGGAGTACTTTGGACACATTTTCACTCGTCATAAATTTATTTCCTCCGTGGCAGAAAAAACACGTTACACGAGCCTTCAGAAACTCCTAAACTTTAAACTGGACTAACAAAACACTTGTAGGGCTGATTGACTGTAACACACTCACCATAAACAGACTTTGAGACAATCGCTAGCCTAGCAACATTAAAGCTACAAACAATCCATAATGCAACACTCTTAAGTAGGAGTCAGTTTTACACTTTATCCATTCAAAAAGAATATCTAATGTTGGGAACACTCCGAATGTAAGACGACCCCACTTTTTCAGACGAATTTCCAGGAGAAATCTCTTATATTCTGACCAATACGTTAAACTTTTCAAATACATTTATTCCTGTAGTTTATTCTTTATAGCCTTTATATTCTAATATTCTTTATTCCAGTGTTGTCGTTAAGAGGCCGCCTTTGCAGCAGGAATATCGGTCAGCATTCGACAGGCACGAGAGAATAACTGATGTCCCGTCACTTGAGCAGATCTTTCAGCGGTAAAGCTTGATTCTACGGTGGGTGTAACGTGATTGCGTTACCGCGGTAATCCAGCAACTGCGACAGCTCTTAGTCTCAGGTATTTAACCTCTGTTGCGTCGTTATCAAGGTCATTTATACCAATTGGTTCGTTAACACTCCTGGCTGTTGTGACGACGGTCGTTAGCATCGTCGGAGTTGTCACATGAGGCCAAATTATGAACGGTTGTTAAATCTCCTGGGAAGAGATGAAAGGACGGCGTTGTAGGTGGAGGGATAAGTGAAGTCGTAGACCTTTGTCTCTGTTGAGGGAAGGTTTCCCTACTTAGATGTAGATATCCTCCCTCACTCCTCTTCAAGAGAAGGAAGATAAAGTGTTCAGTCAGGTGTGGACGGTTTACCATAAGTGCTTTACATAGTCTGACAGTGTGTGTCTGAAATGTTCTTTATTTTATCTGCCAGTTAAACCACAATGAGTACGTTTACATGTCCACTAATATTCCACTATTATTCCAAATATGACAATATTCTGAATTTGATAAACAGCATATTCCGTTTGGATATTCCGAATGTAGCATCTTCCGATAAAGACATGTGGGATATGCCGGTATTATTCAGGTTTAGGAGCATTCTTTGGACGTGTATACAGTGCAGTCGGAATATGCGTCTCAATTGGGAGTTTTTACCACAGTTTGCGACACACGTCCCTCTCGCCTGTTTACCCTTGCGCAGGAAAAATGACACAAACTGGAGCAGGAAGGCAGACAGAGGAGAGCCGTTCAGTTCAGGACAGGTCGGAAAAGCAGCAGCAGCAGCAACGACGGAGACGGAGAGGTTTAGTTATTATCCTGACTGATGGCGACGACTCGGCGTGATGCACCAAAAAAACACTCAGCGGTGTAGTAAATATCATGGGACAACCGAGGGACTGGATGTAACTATAAATTTCTAATATCAGTCATATCACTTTATAAATATCAGGCTGCAGCAGCTCACTAGTGTTTCTCACCTCTCGCTGGTTTACTTCACTGCCTGCGGAGATCTTGCCGTTCCCACCGGAGCAGAGAGGGAAACCCTCAATATGCTCTTCATGTAAACAGGAATATTAGTGGAATATTCATTTTCATTAGCCATGTAAACAGCTTAGTAGGAATATTACCTTTTTGGGAAATAAGGGCAAAAAACAAAAGTCGTCAGTCATTGCTTCACTTTGTCCTCAGACGTTGAGGTGACGTTAAACAGGTCAATAAAACCGGAATTGAATAAAATATTCCCTTCTCTCTCTCTCTCTCTCAATCCAACTGGTGGAGGCAGATGGCCGCCCACCTAGAGTCCGGTTCTGCTTGAGGTTTCTTTCGTTAAAGGGGAGTTTTTCCTTCGCCGCTGTCGCCAAGTGCTTGCTCATGAGGGGAACGTTTGGGTCTCTGTAAATTAAAGAGTACAGTCTAGACCCGCTCTATGTGAAAAATGCCCTGAGATGACTTCTGTTATGATTCGGCGCTATATATATATATAAATACAATTAAATTGAATTGAGTGGGTTTGATTTGTAACTTTCTAGGCAGAGAAACTGAAAGTAAATTACAGACTAAGATCATTTTCTTCTGGTTAAAATCATTTAGACAGTAAAGTCTCACTGAAACCTTTAACTTGACGCTGTTCTCTGTGTGTACAGATATGATGAACAGATGTAGACTTCAGATTAAAACTCACTGACTTGATGCGCTTTTTATCTTGTCAGCTGATGAGGTTTGACAGTTTAAAGAAGAAACAGAAGACTTGTACTGTATATCTAGTTAGTGCCTGAGTTTTTTTTTTAAACTTTTTGCAACCATTTTTCATCAGAGAACAAACTACAAGCAGGAAGTCTGTCAGGGATTGGACAGTTTTTTACCTTGATGTCTTTCTATTGGTTGCTTCACACTTGTCATGAGTCTCATGGGAAGTTTTAAACCAAAGTCAAGGTAGTTTACATCCCCGGTGGTTCAGGAACACGTGTGAAGACGTTGCAGCTCGGTGTGGAGCAGCGAGCCGTGCAGCCCGTTTTTAGATGTGAACGATCATTCGCTCTGATCTTGATTACTGAGTGTATTTGGTGGTAAACAGGAACCAAGATTTGACTGCGTTTCATTAATGCATGATGACAGATGTCAGCGTTATTATTATTATTGGCTGGTAATGACTAACTGCATCTCCCAAAAAGCAAACTTGTCATTTTGCACTCTGTACCACCAAATTAACATAATGCATTATCTATGCATGGCTGCTTATCCAGGGGAATAAGAGCAGTACATCACCCAAAAAAAAAAAAAAAGTGACACAAGAATGCAAAAGACTTTAGATTACCAGCTGCTGTTAACCCTTTATCACCCAACTGAACCTAAAGCTTAAAGATCAGTTTTTTTTAATATCTATCAAGGATAAACACTCACATATCTGTTTAGAAATCATATATAAAAAAGAGATAGTTATTATAAAGTAATCTCTTCTTCATAATTACAGGTCAGTCTGTGGTTACAGTGGAAAACAAGAACTACTAGTAGTAATTCAGAATGATTTTCCACGGCTCAGATTCATCAAAATGTAAACACATTCAGGCTAAAAACCCAAATGCAGCCCAGCCCTTTTTTTTTATTTATTTATTTTTTGGTAAGGTGAGGCCAGTTTATTTGTGTAGCACATTTCAACAACAACAAGGCAATTCAAAATGCTTTACATAAAACATTAAACGCATTAAGACAAAGTGCAAAAGAAATACATTATAAAAGGACATTTAAATACAATAAAAAAGTAGTTATTAGAGAGTTAAGAGAATAGAAAATACAAATAAGCTAAAATAGAACAAGACAGTGCAAGAAATTAATCAAAAGCCTCAAATTTGATTTAATAAAAAGGCAGCAAACAGAAAAGTCTTCAGCCTTGAGTTGCAGCAGACCTGCAGTTTTCTGACAGTTTGTTCCAGATAAAAACTGAACGCTGCTTCTTTTATATTTAGTTTCAACTTTGTCCTGCAAACTGTTCTCATATTGGCAACGTTCAGACTGGCTGAACGTTATCACAACAACAATAAAGTTTGGACTCTAAGACGATCAAGCATTTGGACTTTAAACCACAGAGATTCAAGACTTCCTCACTTGTTTTTGGGTTTTTTTTTTTACTGGCGTTAGCTAGCTAAATGTGTCAGGAATACAGCATACTTAGACTGAGTCGCAAGGTGGGCAGTATGGGTGGGTGGTGTCTTAATTTATTCATGGCTTTAATTGGCAATCAAGTGGGTTTTTTTGGCCCCGGTACTGTCTCACAGCCCACTGGTCGGGTATCATTCTTAGCACATGTATAATAATACCGCTCACATCAACTTATCAGGAAAAAAACAAAATATGGCTACCAAGGTAAGACATGTAGTGACTATGCCAGTAAATAAAGGGAGTAAAAATAAAGAGGAAGTGCTATGCACGCTACGTTGATTTATTCTTCTTTGTTTTCACTCACGGACCTTCCTGTGTGGGGAAACGCTGCATACTGTTCCCACCACACACTCCTTCATTCATTTGCATTGAGAGTCTTTTATGGCTTATGATTCTGCACCACCCTGCAGGTTTGATTGATGGTAGCACATGTGACACCTTTTGTAGAGACTGGCAGGGTAATGTGCAGTCACCAGGGTGGGATATTAACACCAGCCAGGCAAAAATCCCTCCCACCCCACCCCACCCCCAACCCCCCCCTTCTGCACCAACCACTTAACCAACTGTCCCTTTTTTACATTTCTAGTTCTTTGCTCAGAGAAGATTGTTGGATTGAAGGCGGGTTGTTGTTAGATATGTAAGCTAGATCATCCCCCAGTGGTGTCAAGCTTGTCTCTCCCTGAACAGTATTTTGTGCCACTGTCTTGGCGTAGACTTCGGGTGACTGGTTTTCCTGGCTCGTGCTGTTACATGCTTCGAGGTCTGGGATCGGAAATCAGTTTTACTTTTGTTTGGCACCGGTAGTATGACTTGAGGAAAGTAGTCCAGATCGTTCCCTGTTTTGGTCACGCTTATGTTTCAGTGCAGGCTTCTGCCCTTTAAATCAAGCTTCTTGGATTGGGTGATGATGCCTCTTTGTATTTTTAGAGGGAAATCTTTCTCGGTTATGCTGTTATACTTCAGCTTGCTCTCTCTCTCTTCTAGCAGCGATGGTTAATCCTCTGCTGCTGCTCGAATGCAGAGGAAATGCAACGTTGGAAATCGAGAGAGTAATAATCTGCCCGTCGTAAAGAAAGCGAGCGCAGGGATGTGTCTTCATGTTTCCCCCTGATGGGTTTCAATCAACCTCTTCAAATAGGAAAGAATGTGGGACTGAGGAAATGGGTAAGAAGTGAGCGGATGGCCTTCAGGCAAAGAAAAAGTTATTTTTCCTGAGTGCTCCGAAATTAGGAAATGGAAAGAGCCTGCTGTCTTTTTTCCACTGTCATTTACACATGCTCAAGATTGGAAAGAAGATTGGCAGCGAAGAGGACGGGGCAAAAAAAAAAACCTCCCTGTCGACGGAGTCCAGTGGGCTAATGCTTCAGGCTGTAGGTCTCATTACAAGACAGGATTAGTGGTGGGAAAAGTGGTCGGGAGAACCGAAAGGCTTCCAGGGTTGAATACACACAGTTCAGGATGTCAAAGTTACTGAGCAAAGAATCTGAGAAATTATAGACACACATTTCCAGCTCTGAAAGTCATAAAATAATGAAGGTGAAATACACAAATGAATGCATCTCTAATGCACATATTGGAGAGCTTCTTGTGCGTGACCATGACAACAGCAGAAGTTCAGAAACGCTCGTTTACTTTCTCTGTCGGCTGCTCGCTGCACGTCTCGTGAGCTGAGGAGACGAGGAGGGTTGACGTCAGCGTGGTCTCTGCGATCATGTTGTGTGTTGTTAGCCGGGTTGCTAACGTTAGCCACAGGGTTCGCCTACTCTCAGGAGTCACCTGATGCTGGTTTAGTTTGTCTGGAGTGTCAGTGAGGCTACGCTAACGCTAGCTGCTGGGTTAATAAATCCTTCCAAACCACAAATCTCATTTTCTGTTTTCACATGTGTTTAAACACAAAAGACGCAGCGTGTGGAGGATTTTGTTTAAAGGCAACATTGACGGAGCTGACGGCTGAGTAACTAAAGTAAAGTAAGAAGTAATATAACACTTGCCCAACCCTGCTCTCAACATGACGCCTTATTTGTGTGTTTTATCAATCCTGTCTTTTAGTCTTGTTTGAGTCTTGTCGATGTATTCAGCTCCCACATCAGTTGATTCCTTTTATATGTTTTATGTAGGTTGTTTTACTCCATAATGACATTAGAATTAGTTTTCAGGCAGATGCAAATATACTTAAATAAGCATATAAAGCAAATATCTTTCCAAATGTTCTCCCAGGGCAGCATGTCCCTTTCTCTATCCACACAATGTTCTGACCTTTTTATCCTGTTTGCATCCTTGTTTAATTAAACAATTAATAATTAAGTATTAAACTTGGCAGGATTAAAACATCTCATTTAACTAAGAGCATCCAGTACATCTTCAAATAAGAGATATTGAGATAGTAAATCACCTTTTCTGTGAAAATAATACATTAAACAGAATCGTTTTCTTTCATCTAATTAATCTTGTTTACTCCCAAATTAAATTGGTGCCATAGAAACACAAGCCATGGTGCTACCAAACCAGTGTTTCCACCTCATTCCTTATTCACACACACACACACAGAGTGATACACCATATGCTTTGCACATATGTGTTAGAAACAAACCAGATATTGAACATGACCTATTTATAGCCGCGCATATTAAATCAAATCAGTTACGGGCAAAAAGCCGGAAAGAAAGAAGGAAAGAAGTTTCAAACTGGACTCCAGCTGGGATCAGATCCTCGGATCATTCGGGATTCGTTACTGGCTGCTGTTTAATGCATTGGAAGGAAAAAAAAAAAAAGCTTTGTGTATGAATGCAGAAGTAAAAAAATATCGAGTCAGAAACAAAAATGCTGAGTTTCAACCACATCAGAGGAAACTCAAATCCTCAAAAGATATTCTCAATTAAATTAAAAATAGTCCGTCGTCTTTTCCCTGCTGCTGCTTTTTTGTTACGTCACACCGATACCTAACAGCTCCAGCTGGCTAATTATTGCACAACATTAGCAACCGAAAGCACAACTTGACATGACACATTTGTTTAACCATTCACTGCACAGATGGCCAGATAGATATGCAGCGTTGGAAGTCCAACTTAGTGCTGATTGGCTTGATTTTTTTTATTTCTTTTTCTTTTTTTACTTCTTAAGTGAGAATACTGAACATGTTAAAAATGTGTAACAGTTACAGTTTGTGCTGTGTGACATCAATGAAGTGCATCACAGTAATATTGCTGTTGGGGAAACTTTTTTTTTTATGCCAGTTTCTGTTTCAATTTCTAAACCTAATAAACCTTTCATCTCAGTCTATTTTAACTCATATAGTTGAGACAAAACTTTTCTCAGGAGTTGATGGAGACCAAACAGAACTAAAAGAAGAGCGAACATGACTCCAAACTCTTCATTTTGGATCTTCACAACAAACATTATATGCTAACATGTTAGCCGTATTGACTTTATTAGATGATATGTCCGACTTGTTTCAGTGTGGCCCAAAAAAGTGATAAATGTAGCTTTCATAACTTATAGAAACCTTCATTTGGTAAAAAAGATCCTGCTGCAAGTTGATAAGAGGTTTAAAATGCTCTTCACTAGTTCTGTGAAACCTTTTTATTACAATAAAACTCATTATACATGTCCCTGGGCGGTTCACATACTTTCTCATTCAAGCAAATAGGAAGGTGTGTCCACACTTTTAACTGTATGTCTTTGCTGTCATAGCATGACTTGAGGAAAGTGCTGTTTGATCAAAGGCCTTATCAATAAATGCTGTTTAAGCACCCTTCAGCTCAAAGTTTCTTTCTCTGTTTCAATGCTGAATTCTTAATACTTCATCACCCTCTGCTGTTGATGTGGTATTAGCCTAATGGTGTAGTAGTGGTCGCTCCTGGTGAATCATTTCGCGGTGTTTGTGATGCATTTGACTGCTGCAGCTCTCGTCTGGGCCCGCTGTCTCCTCCGGCTCTGTAGCTGTCAGAGAGGGAAGAAGAGCCTCAGGTTGCAGGCAGACAGACAGACAGACAGACAGACAGATAAATCCAAATTCAGCTGGTTTTTTTTGTTGTTGTTGTTTTCTCCTCCTAAAGGACTCTCACATGTCTGCCTCCTCTGTCTGTCTTTCTTTCTTTCTGTCCGCCGCTGCAGTTTATTGTTCTCACACCGGCCCCGATGACACCGACAATAACTCGTCTCCGTCCGCGCGGTTTGTGATGAATCACACACACCCCCCCTCCCACCCCTGCCCACCCCCCCCGAAAATACATTCTCAATCAGGGACGCAGCTAACCTTTTCCTCCTCTGTGAAGGGAAGGGAACATTTAAAAATTTTTGAAAGGTCAAGCGGTGCCCAGAACGTACACTTCCGGTGATGTCAGCCGCAGTTTCTATGGCAGCCAGCTCGGACAGGAGTGGGAGTTTTAGATTAGTGCAGGGCTGGATTATTAGCAGAGGCGGGGGTGTGTGTGTGTGTGTATGTGTGTGTGTGTCTGTCTGTCTGGCCAGACACATCCCCAAATGATCTCGTAGTGCAACGTTTGTGAAATACGACCCAGGAACGCTGCCTCTCGCTGCTTTTTTTGCTTTTAACAAGCCAGCCTTATCTCTCCGTCTTACCTCATTTCTCTATTCTTTCTTCTGTGTCTGAGACTTAATTCTCGCCGCTTCTTCTCAAACAAGAAGAAGCGAGTTTTCCCAGCCTTTTTCTTTTTTGCCTCAGCGGCTCAACTCGTTAGCAGAATAATCTATTAAAACCGAGGGGTCAAGAGGGCTGATTTAATTTGAGCAATGCCTTAGGGTTGATTTAGCACACTGATCCCCCGGAGCAGGCTCTGTGTGAGCTCAGGTGTGCAAATCAACACACACACACACACACACACAGACACACACACACACCCTTCTTACAGCTCCGGCGTTCGAGCAGAGAATGACTCAGTGCAACAGGGACAAAACAAAAGCAGAGACGGCTGCTTAACGGGAGGCAAGACAGCCAGTCAGCTTCTGCAACGTCAGCCTAGCCCACCGGGGTAGCGGAGCCTCGCTGCTGTCATCAAATTTGTCGAATCAACCACCCAGCTGCTCGGATCAGAGGGGCCAGACGGAGCGTGGCAGTGGCTGAGATTTGACGGAGGTGGTGGGGGGGGGGTGGGAGAGAGACGGTGATGACTTTGAGAGATGCGGTGCTGATGCTGGTTGTGGTGGTTGTAGTGGTGACTTCACTTGAAGGAGCCCGGGTTATGGCTTAAGGCATAAAATGTTGGCCATGAATCTTCCTCTTCCTGCCCGCGGAGATACTTAGACTCTTGTTTATGTGTGTTAATCATGGATTGGATGCAGTGGAGCTTTATACCGCTGCCGACAGGAAGCACCTGGCCCGCTATGCCCCAGGACTTCAATGAAACGCTGGCTCTGACCACGACTCTGGGCTACAGCCTGTTAGCCTGTGAAACATGCATGCTGAACTGCTGCTTTGATCCTGTGAGTATGTCCGGCAAGCAGCGGGGCTTTATGGGCCTGATTCCTGTCAGCTTGTACCACTGTTTCTGCTGGGTTTTTTTTGTTGTTTTTAAAGCAATTCCTTTCAAAAGTTATTGGTCTGAGGAGTGGTCGTACAAAATGATCGTCTGTTAAAGGATTGCTTTGGCTCAAGACAGAAAAATCCATAGAATTAATGACATTTCTGTAGGTTTTAATTATGTTTCCCTTATCTATTTCTGTTACAGATTGCTGCCTCTCTATCATTTGGGGCAGTGCTCAGTTTTGCACATTTATAAAAAATAAGTTATTAAAGCACTGCATGATAAAGGGAAACCTCATTTATTTGTGCAAAATTTGTAAAATGTAATGCAAATGTCATTTCCTCCCTGTATGACAGTCAGATTAGCAGAGAGGAAACTGTTTGTTGCCGTCAATTAAATGTTAAGTTCTGATTCCACCGATTTTACACATAGAAGTCTGTTCACAGGGGAGAGCACTACTGCATATGTGTAAAAAGTTGTGTAAAGCGTTTTGTGGCTCCAGAGGGAGCTGTTCTGATAAACTGTGATGTCACTAGTGTGCTACTAGCATAGCACAACCAAACTCTCCCACTGAAATGGACTCTGGCTGAGTTGGATTGTGGGTAATGTGGCTGCCAGGTTTTAACAAAGAGGAAGAATGTGTGGCAAAAAAAAAAAGAAAGACGTTATCTCTGGTTCTGCTGTATTGATTTTAGATTGTCCATTGTGAATCTGACAATGTAATAAGAGTGCAATGCTACATCAGTGGAGTGCTCACTGGTTTCACTGGTTTCCTTCCTCATGTCACTAAGCTGATGCAGGTTATATTGTCAAAAAAGCAAATGCGACAGTGTTCTGCTTGATTCTTTCTTGTTTTACTCTTTAAGTTACTGTCGATATGCATCAGCTGACATCTCTGACCAAACTCTGTATTCTGTTCACAGGAATCCGCCAAGGTTTCAGACCTCAACCCCAATGCGAAAGCATGGGCCAACCACATGTTTAGCCTGGACCCCAGCGGGAGTGCCGACACCACAACTGCTGCCTTGCAGCCATGGAAGGAAGGCTGCGATAGTTCGGCCGACCCCGGCCCAGAAGGTCAGCCAACCATGTGGGATGACAAATATAACGACCGCTTCTATACTTAGCATTGGTGTTTTGGCCATTATAGGGAATTTAATTAATCTGCAACACACACATATTTGCATATAAAAGTAATCTGAACACACACACACATATATATATATATATATGTATATAGACACAGATATAAGTAGGAGGCACTTAAAAAAAAAAGCAGCAGGCAGCTTAGACAGCAGGATGACACTTTTAATAATGGGCTTTTGTGCCTTTTTAATGCCAAAGTATGTAATACATCTATTAAGTTTTGGTGACATGTTATGCCCCAAAGCCAACTGAAACATCAGGACCACCACTAAAGTTAAGTAGATAAATACAGTTGTAAAAAAAAAAAAACATTTTCTGAATTTGTGGTATACCTTTTAGAAAAAGTCGATGACTTTGTCTTAAAGGAGATAAATTTGCAGTTGAAGTGTAAGAACTTGAAGCGGTTGTGGTGTCAGTGGGAGATGAAACACTGAAATGAGGTTAAATGTCAGTTGGATTTTAAGCATTGAAAGGAATTAAACCGAATAACTGAACAGAGTTGAAAGTGTCAGTTGGATTCGTACAATGAAGGCAATGAAGCTGTTTGTGGGATTTGGAAAAACTGAACAGAGTAAAAGGGCCAAGTGGAGTTTTATCACTGACATGTATCACAATTACATTTATAATATCTACCAACATGTAAGCTATCATGATGTTAGTTCCTTGGATGTATGTTGGTTTGGGAGTAACGGGGGGATGGTTGACGCACTTAAAGGAGTTAAAGTGGCAGCTTAAGTGTACGAACTAGACGCGCTTCAGTGTCGTTGCACTCTTTATATGAAGCCTCATATAAGCTTCAGATAGACTTTTAAATGCATTTTTGTACTAAATGACTGTAATCACTGTGGATTTTTGGCCTCCGTCACTCCCATTGAAAGCACATTTGAAGGGGATCTTTTAATAGCCGGTATGAACGAGGAGGAATGATTACAGCGAGGGGAAAAAAACAACCTCTTTTTAAGACAGACTTGGAAAAATTATGAACCTGTTCTTTTTAATTTGTTTTGAAATTTGAAACCTTGAATAGAACAGGACGGGAGAGGTGGAGCCGAGGCACTGAAAGGACCTGAAGTGTTAAAAAAAAAAAAGCACATAAGCCATGTGTCATAATCCAATAGTGACCAGTGATGTCGGCTCTTCTCACAAACCCCTTATTTTATTTTGAAGCCTCCGCCTCCGTCCGTTCTCCGCTGTTTTTCCCTCGTCATACTGAGACACCTCTTTAATCATTCATTCTCAATTTAGTATGAGCTATGAATATTCCAGCCTCTAGTCACGTTTTTCCCCTCTACACAAATGATCATAATCAGTCACTTTAATGTACCCGGCCAAGTATAGACAATAACAGAGGCAACAAGGATATGGTGGTGAAACAGAAATTATTGATTAGCCTGCGTTGGACTCTGATTGACATCCCGGCCTATTTCATCTCCTACGTCTGCGAGGACGTTGATGGAAAATTTATGACAGAGGACCGGTGACTCAGTATAGTCGGACCATTCACATAGTGGCCTTTTTTGCACCACTGCGGGCTTATTTTGCCATTAAGGGGGGGAACTTTTCCTCCCTCAGCCCTTTACAGTGGCTGTTTCCTCCCCCTTAAAGGTGACTTACAATGTTTTTTTGTGATTTTTCTGTCATGTATGTGCTGTTATAATGTTGGATGTCTATGTTAAACTTGGTCAAATTACCAAAATATGAGGTGAACATATGTAAAAATACTACTGCTGCTAATGCTACTTCCCCATCGAGCTGACGTCAGATTGTTCTGTTGCTGTTGCTGAGGTTGTTCACTCGCGTATTTCAGGTCAGATTCAGGCTTGATCATGAGAAGTTTATATTTAGAGTTAAGGGCGAGAAAAAGTGAAACCAGACGACTATTGTTTGTTTACGTAGCCTCTGTCTGTCGAGGAGCAGCATCCTGAAACTTAACCAATCAGATCGGAGTGGGCTCATCTGGAAGAGGGAGGGAGGGGGTCTATAAAGGGTCCATAAAGAGCCAGTATAAGATAAATAACTGTAAATGATGCAAAGATGTTCCAGTAGAGCCCCTGAGTATAAATATAGACCTGGAAATGTGAGTAATACGCTCACTGTCACGATCATTGCAGGAAATGACAGAACTTGCAGATAATTTTGTTTGTATTATTTAGACAAATAAAGAAATATCACTGTTGAGGTTATAGAGTGCCATGAAGGAGTAGGGGGGGGGACATCACCCTTATTCAGTAGCAACTTTGACTTAAGACGTTTTTGTGAGATTATCAAATAGACGTAGAAACGATCAGAGAGTTATGGAGATGTATTTTTTTATTGTCTATGTGGAGAATTTTTACCAACATTTTAGTGTGGTGACTCATGTTTGGTTGACTCATCGTAGCCGTGAACTCCATTACTGTCAGCATACGTTATCCTGGAACACAGATGAAAATCTAGACAATACGTTAATGTCCAGAGAAAGTGTTTAAATTATGTGAAAGATATTTCAAATAATTGTGAATAAGGTTGAGTTGCAGAGAGAGTTACCTCTCTCTCTCTCTCTCTCCAGGGATTAATCTTAATCTGTGTCTGGTAAACAAGCTTTAAAGGACCAGTGTGTAAGATTTAGAGGCATCTAGTGGTGAGGCTGCAGATTGCATCCAAATCAATACCCCTCCTCCCCTCACCTTCCCCTTCCAAGTGAGTAGGAGACGGTGGCTGCAAAAAAAACACGAAAGGCCCTCTCTAGAGCCAGTGTTTGGTTTGTCTCTTCTGGGCTACTGTAGAAACATGGCGGTGCAACATGGCGGGCTTCTCGGAAAAGGACCCGCTTCCTATGGAGATATAAAGGGCTCATTGTAAGGTAACGAGAACACAACCATTCTTATTTTCAGGTGATTTTACACTAAATAAAACATACTTATGAAGATTATATTCAATTTCTGCCAAATCTGTTCTGCTAGATGCTTATAAATCTTACACACTGGTCCTTTAATATCTATAGGCTCATTACACTTCAACACTCTTGAGTATTAACTTTTGTGTTGCTCCTTTTGAAAGTGATTTTTCCATTGCAGACAATTTAGATAACTTTCTCTAGAATACATGAAGAGTTGTTCTCACCTTTTAAAGAATAAATTTAACACTATAAATGTGAAAGAATGAGCTTAAAGGTTCAAAGGACTATCACAGAGCAGGTTGACTACTTGCATCCTTCCTTATTAGTCTTTAGAGACGTTTTCTAAACAAACTAACGGACCCAAACTCTTTAACAATCAAAAAAAACATGGAAAATCACCAGCCTTCATCTTTTAAAATAATAAACAGCTATGACAGCGAGTGTCTGTATTGAGCCAAAGATTGTTTGAGAAGAGACGTCACTCTGTAACACCTCAGTAGGACCACGAGTCAACATTGTGTGTACTGTAGTTCAGCAGGAACCAACAGAGTAATGAGTCATCTCTCATAGAAATAACCTCGCCTCACTTCAATGTAAGAATTTCCCTGTTAGACCTGGATTCATATCAGGACCTTCAGTATCAGGAGTTAGTCAGATACAAGAATACAGATACAGAATGTGTCAGATATGTTTAATTAACATGTTTATATATTATGCTGCTCATCTGGTTTCCAGGTTATAGATGCAGGTTGTGAGCATTAATTAAACTGTAGTGTTTCTGCCAACAAAAGAGCTTTTTACTTGCAAATTAAATATAAGTTGGATGAATTGTTGAAAGATAATCATAAAATTCAACAAGGGCTTTGATACTGGGTTCAAATGACACGCTATCGAAACCCATCGCTACTCATTTATGAAGGGCATCTTTTAAAAAAACAAAAAAACTTAAAGGCACCAATTTGACTTTAACCCTTTCATGCATTAATTATGATTTTTTTTTCCTCTTTAGGCATGAAAAAAAATATTTGAACTTCTTTTTTTTTTTTTTGTCCAACTTAGTGGACAGATGATTAATTGTCATTTTCTCCCAACATAAAATCAATACTTTTAATTTTTTATAATTGTTTTACTCCTTATTTGTTACTTGATGTTACAAAATTTTATTTACCTGCAAGGGTCTACTACCATAGACGGATTGGCAAGATGTTCCTGAGTTGATTAGCATTTCCAGCCGGCAGGCGGCCATCTTGGTTTTGAGCTTTTACAGTCTATGTTTTTGAGAAATTTGTGTTGCACTTACAAAGGCTGGCCAATGAATGGCAGCGTATGAGATGACACACTAGAGTCCACTGTGTTGGCTGATGTGCAACTATACCATTAAAACCCATGCATATATAAGAAAACGGCTTTTGAACAGCTGTCTGCTGTAGTGACCACTATGCATGAAAGGGTTAAAATGGTGAAAGTCCATATATTTCAATGCCTTTTTAATAATTATGATACCTCCCCTTGTTGATTGCCACAGGCTATGAAGCCAGTGAGGACAAGGCTTACAAGGAGCCCCTACTAACCGACCCAGATGAGCCTCCACCGGTACCAGTAATGCTGGCCGAGCCGGCCCCCGTGGCCCCCGTCACACTGGAGTGCTCTGAGCCAGCCTACACAGAATACCCCGAGACTGGGCAAACAGGTGGGCTGGTTAGCAATCGGTTGTTTTTGTCGGAGGAGGAGGAGGAGGAGCAGGAGGAGGAGGGTGTGGACTGGTTCCTTATCACACTGCAGATTAGTCACACAGTATGATGTAGCTGTACAGCACCTTAAACCAGGACCTAACTGATGATATTACAAGGTCTAGAATTAAATCCTAAAGGGTCTTGGACCTTCATAACTCAGCATTTAGGGAATTTGGTTGCTGGATAAAAAAATATAGAATCAAATGTAAAAATTTGTTTGTTTGAATTAAACAACAGGCACAATTTCTGATTATTTCTACAACAGAAAAACGCAGCAGAATCTACCAACTGAGAGATTATTGGTCGTCCAAAGTGGTCTCGGCTGAGTCAGTCTATCTAAACCGGCAGATTAAATGAATAATCGCTGTAGCGCTTCCTGTGTGGTGACACTTGAGTGATGTTAGCAATATTGTGTCTTTTATTTGACCGATCCGAGTCTTAGTTATTGGAATAAAATCACATTATGTTGTGAGAGCCTCAAGTAGGAGAAGTTATTGTGTGGAGGTGTACGCTGACCGCTTAAGAGCTATTTGTTGTTTTTTTTATGTTTTATTTATCACAGCATTAAAGTTTCATTGACCCTGTATCAGACACTACCTGCGACAAGACATTTATCTCTAAATGAACCTCCTCTACCCCAAAACAATGTCAAACAACACAGCTGAAGGGAAGAAACCTGATTACATGATCCATTTCTGCATATAATATGTGGATTCATGTGTTAAAATATCAGAATATCAGACATCTAAACTCATTTGTTCAAAAACTTGAAAATGGATAAAAAGTCGGAAGTCTGAGGATTGGTTGACAAGATTGTTTCCATCGATTTGTTAATTTCAGAGCTGCAATGACGAGTCAATTAAATGATCAGTGGACTGACAGAAAATGTATCCGCAACTGCTTTGATAATTGATTAATAATTAGTCATTTTACAAGCATTTTTTCTTGATTTGATGAAGAATGGGCAGCTTTTCTTTGTTTTACATTAGAGTAAAGTGATTAATTTGAGATTTTGGACTGCTGTTAGGGGGAAAAACATGACATTTGTTGACTTAATTTCACATTTTTTAATGTTTTCTGAGGTTTTATTCAACAAACGACTGATAGATTAATTTAGAACATGATCAGCTGATGAATCGATAATGAAAACCATCATTAGCTGCAGCCCTGATGTCAAAACCTTTTAGCAGACATGGTAGTCTAGATGTTAAAGTAGTGAGTTTGTGACCAAAACCCAGATCTGAATAAATTCTAAGACAACTTGATAAAACCTTGATAAAATAAAGACAATTCACAGAGAAAACACACAAGTTATATCAAACTCCAAGCAAAGATCATTTGTATAAACAAGTTGGTTTTTTTTGCACCTTTTTGTTCATATTTGATCATCCTTGAAATGTTTCTGCCGCTCTTCTCCACCCACATCCTGCTTTTTAAATTCAGTTCGTTTCATTCAGCCTTACATTTCGTTGGTCTGAATCATGTTTTGCTCCCAGAGTCGGGGGATTAGTTCAATTGCTCTTTAATTTACACAAACATTTCCCACTTCTGTGTCAACAGGCAGCGATCCCCAGCCAGAGAATCTCCAGGAAGGCTTGAGGGAGCACCTGAAGAAGACTCTGGAGTTCTGTCTCTCCCGGTGAGTTTCCATCGATAGTTTTAACGCCACATTACATCACAATAAAGCACGGGGCTTATTTTGTTACCTGAAGAGGAGTTAGGAGGAGGAGGAGGAGGAGGAGGTACAGATTGATTTCAGGAGGCTAGGATTATTGAATTACCAAACACAGAATGGTGACTAGAGTACCAAAACTTTTGTAATATCCGTCAACATCTGAGACTAGAAGGAATATGTCTTTGCACGGTGGATATATCGACTTCCAACCAAACTACGAATGAGAAGCTTTTCTCCTTTTTGAACACATTTGAAAGAGAAGATAAGAAGCTAAACCTCAGACTATCCAGGAAACAGACAACAACAAGCTAAACATGCTCACCACCACCTCCCACCTCCCTCCCCTTCCTTCTCACCACATCTGCTGCTGCTGCTTCTCGCGTCGCTCAGCAGCTGTTTCACACTCGTTAATGGAAAGAAGCACTTAGAACCACATAAGAAGTGGTTTACATCATCTGAAAGCTGGGAACCTGAAGATTAATTTGAGATGCAGCTCAACACTTTGTGTCACGTTTTTCTAGTCATTAATCTGTAATAAACATTGTGTTCACATTTTGAAAGTGTATTAAGGTCTAAAACTGTGTGATGGAAGTATATGATGGTCATTCACATGTTCAGATATGTCTCGTAAGTTGTTGCAGCGATTTTTTTGGGGGGGTTGAAACCATTTGTTACACAGATTGGGTGCAAAATGTAACCATTTTTGATAAAAATGGTCAAAAATCCCTCCAAAATACTTTATATTTATTTCTGCAAGAATTGCATTTTTTGGCAATTGGATGGTGAGCATTTTTCTTCTAGAAATGGCTCAGAAACAGCCCCCCTCTCTCTTATGGTCGATATATCCAGTAAAGCCATACATCCTCTGAATGTCCTCGGTCTCTAGTTTGTGGTTGTAAAGTTTCATGAGGCTGTTATTATCCTAGAGGTCACAATAGGTCATTTTTATACCGTGATGTCAAGTTTAAAAAAAAAAAAAAAATGGTGTCAGTACAATGAAACATCATCCCACATGAATACAACTGGCCTCATTGAATCCACAAGATTGTCCGCTATCCAGTCATAACAAATTTTTGCAATTCCGAGACTGTTTAGGGACCTCAGTATGCAGAAACACCATTTATAGAACAGGTGAAAACAACATTTAAACTGCATGGGATTAGCATAAAGTGAGCATGTCTGTAAAGAGGAGACTCGTAGCTACTCGTAGAACCCATTTTCATCCAGATATATTGAGTTGAGAAGTCAAGGGACCCCTTTGAAAAGGGGGTAAGCATGACCTCATTGGTACCGATGGAGGCCTTATGTCGTCTAGTCTCATATTACACCAGCTTCTTCGCTCTAGTTTTAAAACTCAGCCCGCCGCAGCCTCTGAAAGACAGTAATGTCGGCCGAGGGCGCTGACGCCCCCGCGGGTCTCTGAGGGTTAAAGACGCTTTTGTTTTTATCTCAGTCTCACGTTTTGATTTATCACCAGAAAGAGTTTCAAGCTCAGTGAATATGATGAACGTCTTACTCGTTTATCAGGAAGACAGGAAACTCTTGACTTGGTTCAAACATCTCAGTTGATTTCTATTTGCTTTTAAAAAATCTTGCCAATTTCAACTTTATTGTCTTGCAGCCACATGAGACATAGAGCACAGTCAGACTTAAATATAAAACACAATAAAATACCTTTAACATACAATGAAAATATACCATGAAGCTTCACATCTTGGCTTTCAGGACACATCTAAAAGACTTTAGGAGGTACAGCAACAGGTGGCTGTACTTCTGGTTTCTGTATCTTTAACACTGTAGTCATAGTGGTGTAAGAAGATAAGGCACATTGTTGTATGAGCAGTGCTTTAATGTATGTTGGTGATGTTTTTAGCTATTTATGCTAACGATTCTGTCACTAGGATTAAGCTAAACTTCCAAGAGAACTTCAAGTAGCATAATATGTATTTTTCTCTAAGTACAGGTTCTGAATTGTGAGGATTTTCTGCCTTATTCTTGTCTTATATGAAAGTGAACTAAATATCTTTTAGCTTTTAGATTGATGGCCAGACAAAAGAAGCAATTTGATGACATTACCCTGGTCTTTTTTTATAGTTATAATGGGCATTTTCAACCATTATCTGCCATTTATAGACCAAACAATAAATTCATTTATCAAGAAAATGATCTGTATGTAAAAATAATTGTTAGTTGCAGCCCTAGCATTAATCAGTAATTAAATCTGTCTGCCACCAGTGTGCCGCGGGACTACACATTGTTTTTAATGCTGATGGAGCCTCTCTCTCTCCCCGTGGGCGTCAGGCTCGGTCTGAATGAAAGCCTTATTTCATAATGTTGAATGCCTCTGCGGCGGCTGGTTTTAGAGGGAATCAAGGCCTCACAAAAATTGACATTTCTTTCTGTTGTTCATCAACTTAGACGAGTTTACTGTCTGGTTTTTGTCAGTAGCTTTGCCAAAACTACAGTAGGAGTAACAAAACCAAAAAAAAACAAAGATCAGACATGATGGGAGGACGATGGAGTTTAGAGGAGCGCTGTCGGATTCTCAGACTGGTTCAGAAAATGTCTGGAAAATGAAAATGAAACATCTACTCAGAGCTCCAGACTGTGACCAAAACGGTTGCATATGAAACCCATTTTTTGGGAGCGTGCAAGTTCAAATTCTTGGCTCTTTTGGTGCGTGTTCGTATCGGTGGCGCTGCGTGAAATTCACGTTCTCCAAAGTCAAGGACACAGAACTTAACAAAACAATCCATTAAGCTGTTTCTGTGTTGCACAAATGAAGCGGTCTGTAGCTGATTATTTAAAAAAAAAAAAAAAAACAACAAAATGAGGAAAGAGAGGAGGAGGAGGAGGAGGCTGGTGGGGAGGGAGAGCCAACGAGAAGTTCCAACCCAGATGCCACTGATGATGAAAGTGCAGGCAGAGACGACCGAGCAAGCAAAGAAGAAAAAAAATACTACTTTCAACCACAATGGCTAACGCAGTACCCGTGGTTACAGTACAAGGGGGGGGGGAAGAGCTTTGCTGTGTGTGTGTGTGTGTGTGTGTGTGTGTGTGTGTGTGTGTGTGTGTGTGTGTGTGTGTGTGTGTGTGTATTGTAATGTGCAGTGTGTGGTCCGTCCATCGCAGGCAACTCTAAACTTGTCAAACTGGGTCAACGCAGCTTGAAACTTTGAACTTGCAGAACAACAAGTAAGAAACACAAAACCAGCGGGGACAGATGCATGAGCCGAAACACCGAACCCCTCCCGACTCCTTTTCATCGGTTCAGTTATATAACAGAAGATGACCTGTTATGTCGGTCACTGCTTGTGGCAGAGAAACTTAATATTCAGGTTCGAGTCTGTCGATCTTTACATCGGTGCAAAACTAACTAGGGTATGCAAATTTAAAAAAACGATTCATCAGCATGCAAGGTCATTGATTAATACCATGCTGTACCAAAAAAAAAAGATAAAAGGGCCAGTACTACCAGTGGAAAAGTTAGTCTGGAGCCCTGCTTCTGTTGCATTTTCTTTGAGAAAACCACTTCAACTCTCATAAGTGGAGCAGCTGAGCGTTCAACAGCAGTGGACTGAAGTGTCTGAGGTCCTGTTTACACCTGGTATTAACATCCGTCTCAGTGTGGACGGCTCTAAATAAATACAGGTGTAAACGCACCCAAGACGCATTGAGGACGGATAGAGATCTGATCACTCAGACCCAATTCGGAGGTGGTCTGGGCCGCATGTGACCACATTGGGCCACTTTTGAAGGACCGCCTACTCAACCGACGTCCTCTATTTTCCGACAGACGAGGCGGGGAATCGCATTGCTTCAGCTTGTTGATAACAGATAGAAAACATAATCCACCTCCTGTTTTTTTTCCTGTTTTTCCCCTAACCCTCAAATTAAACCAGTAATTAAACCAAAACCAGAAACTAACTTGTTTTTCGCTTGTCTGTCTAAAAAAAAATATTTCAGAAGCTAAACATTGCTGGATAGTTTCCTCTTTCCTGTCAAGTTGATAACTACAGTTTTTAGTTTTGCTGTGCTGCTGTATCAACCTGGACCCCTCTCTCTCTCCCTCTCTCTCTCTCTCTCTCTCTCTCTCTCTCTCTCTCTCTCTCTCTATCTCTCTCTCGCGGCAACCCGGTTCTCTCACCGTGGGGAAGTGAGATCCGATCACAAGTGGTCACTCAGGACGCATGTGGAGACACATGTTTTAATGCCAGGTGTAAACAGACGTACTTAAAGCTGTCCACTTGTGATCGGATCACCCAAGACGGATGTTTAATACCAGGTGTAAACAGGACCTGAGAGGTCTTAAGAGGAGCCAGAAGCTCACAAGATCAAACCTCCCAAATAGGGATGAAACAGATTCCAGTTTCATGATAAACCAGGGTGAAATTCCCGACTGTTAGTATTACAGTTTCAGATTTTAATTGTATGCTTTGAAAAACTCACCGTACATACTGTCCACCTTCAACCAAAGTAAGCAAAAGTCTCCCAGACGCAGGCGCAGCGAGCAGCGTGTTTGTTTTGCATCAATGAAAACAGCCTTCTTAGAGGAAATGCAGCACAATCCAGCAACGATCCGCTTATGTTATGTACTTTTCTCCACCTATGCGTGCTAGTAAACAAGGCAGTGTATATATTACAACCCGCTGTGCAGTGTTTTTCTGATCAGCCTTTAAATGCAACAATCTGTTACTCCAACTGGATTTGCTGGATTGTATTTCATTGTCTCACCGGTGTTTTTAAACACGCCCCACACCAGCACAGCCTCATGTATTGTTTAACACAGGACTGTTTTCAGTCTGAATGCAGCTGAACAACAAGAAAAAGTTTTTAAAAAATGGTTGTTTTTATATGTTTCCCTGCTCCAACACACCTGATTCAAATGATCAGCTGGTCATCAAACTCAGCAGAAGCAGCAAGCAGAAGCCTGATAACAAAACCCTGTTCATTTGAATCTGGCGTGTCGGAGCAGGGAAACATCTAAAACAGGACAGGTGTGCACATATTGTCATCTGAGCAGGGTCCCCTGGAAGTCTAACCAACCATCTCTACCTCCTCCTTCTTCTTCTTTGTCTCTCAGGGAGAATCTGGCCAGCGACATGTACCTCATCTCCCAGATGGACAGCGACCAATACGTGCCAATCGTGACGGTGGCCAACCTGGACCACGTCAAAAAGCTCAGCACCGACGTGGAGCTGATCGTGGACATTTTACGATGTGAGTAAAAAAAAAAACGTCACCAGTAATGATTTGATGTGTTTTTTTTTTTGTTTGAAATTTATGACCCCGCTTCATGATTGTCAGGAGTAAAACTGGGCTTTGATGGCGGTTGCTTATCTGCTAAAGAGGCGAGACAAACTTACCAGGCACAGTGATGTTTTTTTTTTTGTTTTTTTTTCAGCTTGTGGTTGGGGCTGATTTCCCAGGAGAGGTTGTTAAAGTGCATCCAGCAGAGTCGTACCTGCTCGTGTTTGATTTACACACATAGTTAATTTACTACTTAAATTAATCCTATCTGACTCGGAGCTGAACATTTTATTTTACGGCTCAGTGATGTGCGGAAGATTTTTATATATGAAAATTGGCTGAGACTCTGTAAACAGTTTTAAAAATGTGACGCATTTTTTGCCTCGTATATTATAATATAATCTTTATGGCATCTGGTTTAACTAGAATTACTCATTAACAACTTACAGTTTAATAGTGTAAAAGTAAAGAGTTCAGTTATTTTCACATTTAAATGTCTTGTTTTGTCCTGATTAACAACCTGAAGATATTAGATTTAATATCACAGAAGACTAAAAAAAACTATAAAATATTCACAAGAACTCTTTTTTTTCCTTAAAAGAATGACTCATCAATTATCAAAATAGTTGCCAATTAATTATCTGTCGAGACATGTTCAATTGCTTTACATCAACAACTAAAATGTGTGTAATAAACACGAGGAACCCGTATTCTTACCCGTAATTTTACACCTTTTGTGTCTTCTTCCAGCTCTGCCATTGGTCCAGGTGGATGAGAAGGGGGAGAAGGTGCGACCCAATCAGAACCGCTGCATCGTGATCCTCCGAGAGGTTCCAGAGAGCACGCCCATAGAGGTAAAAAAAAAAAAAAAAACGGATGTGTGCTCGATGCCAGTCCTTTCACCATTTTATAAAAACATCTCTCACGTCTTGTAACTCTCTCCCGGTAGTCGTCTAGCGTGAGTCAACAGGTGTGTGATTACTCCACGGGTGTACGCCTTTACACGCCGCTCACGCCATTTAATACAAGCGTAACTTGTGTACTTTTGCAGAAGTCAAATATGTAGTTTGCCTTCATGGTTTATTCACATCTCTGTGCTCCTCTGTGTTAGGACTATCGTTATGTTCTGTGTTTTTCTTAATTTGCTGTTCGTGACAGCGCTCGACTGTAGAGATGAAAATACAGCGAGCGATGTTTAAATAAAGCGTTTCCTCGTTGTGAGTGAGTTTAATTCAAATGTAGAAATGTTTAATATATTTATGGAGCACATTTAAAAAAAAATACCATCAAATAAAAGACTAACAAGACTGTACAGAGAATAAATAAATAAGGTTGTTGCGTTGTTCTAAGCATCCCAATATCTAATGTAATGATTAGTAAAATCTAAAAATGTCTTATGGGTGTAGTTGGTATCGATATCTTATACAATCCTACATGTGGGTGATGCATCTCGAGAGCGTTTCATTGATTTCTCATTGTGAGGAAGACCACCTGTATTATTTAATCAGTTGAATAAACCAGAGAGCCGATCCTGCATTCACACATCCAAGTTGTTCTGTGTGTGAGGTTGTTGCATAAACCAGCTCAGGATTTTAATACGGACATGCACTCCATCCTCCATCCTCCACACACACACACACACACACACACACACACACACACACACACACACACACACACACACACACACACACACACATACACATTTACAGCGTACATGCAGATTTAAGGAGGGTTAATGTCACTCAGATGTTGCTGCAGCAGCATGAAAAGACAACAGCTGCTGAGAAATCCTGAAGAGTGAATTGCTGAAAATTTATGATATCAGCGTCACGCTTATCAGCACCAGCATGACGGGGCGTTTTTAGTTTCAACTTTGTCAGAAGCTGAAGATGGTTATCGCTCTCTGTGATGTGTGCACAACGACTGTTTAGTTTTAAATTTTTGGCTGGAGGGATGGTCAGTTAGTCCACAGCAAACTGAAATATCTCAACTATTTGATGGATTGACATGAAATTTTTTTTACAGACGCCCAGAAGATAAATCATAGTGACTTTAATGATCCTCTGACTTTTCTTCAAAGCGCCACCGTGAAGTCGCCACTTAATAATAATGATCATGAGTTTTAATTACGGGCGACTCTCAAAGCACTCAGACACCTTACAAGACACAGTTTAAAAAAAAAAAAAAAACGTGTCGTATCAACTCTCAGATGTACGTCGCTTTGGATAAAAGCATCTGCTGAGATTTTACATTTACATTTTTCATGTAGCAGACAACACGAGCAGGGATCTAGTCAGGAGACAACAGCACCAGTAAGTGTCATAAAGCTGAAGTTTGGGCCCGATAGAACGAAGATGCCAACAGGAAGTGCAACAAGGCAACGATTAGAGTGCATAGAAGCATGTTATTGTTTTGTTTTTTCTCTCCCTACAGTTCATCAACTGCAGAGGTTTGATTGTAAAGATTGTAAGATTTACAATAATAAGTTAATATTATTGATGATCCAGAACACGGCGGCACAGCTGGTCTTCAACCAGTTGTTGATATCCCTCCACTGGCTCCCAGTTGCTGCCCGCATCAAATTCAAAACCCTGACACTCGCCTACCTGAACTCCCCCATTCAGGTTTTACACTCCCTCCAGATCACTACGCTCTGCCAACGGAAGGCGCCTGGTAACAACAACACAACAGGGCCCTAAATCACCAGCTAGACTCCTCTCTCCTGTAGTTCTCCGGTGGTGAACAGGGTCCCTCTCAGTCTTTAAGAAAAGACTAAAGACCCGGCTTTCTCACAAACACCTCTGCACTTAATAGACTGAAGGAAGAAAAGAAACAAAAATACAAAAAAATAAGAATAAAATCTGCTTCTATGCATCGCCTATGTGAATGCGTTCGTTTTTGGCAAAATACCATCAAAACTAATGACATACTCATCAGCCTCAGCTGTGCAAATTAGCAGATGTTGCTAATGCTAAAGTCCTAAACTAAGAAGAGGTGTTATTGCCATTGTGAGTATATTAGCATGTTGAGGTAACCAGTTATTTTAACTAATTACAGCCTCAGAGCTGCTGGTGAGTCTGTAGATTCAGAGCCGTCCAGCAGGAAGTTGAACCGGACACAACCCGGCGTCAGGCTGCGTCGGCCAAATAGCAAACATGCAACCGCACATACCCGGTGGATTACTTTGTAACATGAGCACCGTATTCAGCTGTCTTCTTGTGATTCGTCGTTACGATGGAAGATAAAACGGTTGCTGCTGTTTTAAACTTTCCAAAGTTGTAAAATCCTGTCTGTGAGTATCACAAACCGCCGCACTGGGTTTTGGCTTTTTTTAAACGCTTTAATCTGCAGCTTCAGCTCAACTCCCTGGTATTTCATTGTTTCACCATCACCTCAAACACGACGCCACCACCACCGAAGCCCCCCCCCCCCCGCGCGCCGTAGTGCCAGATTTAGTCTGAACTTTTGCTGATTCTCACAATATTTTGCCAAATGCAACTGAATGTTTTTATTCGCTTCACATCATCCAACTTTTCAAACCAAACTGAACGTTTCCAAGAGTCCGAAACCAACGAAAGGCCAAATAGCCAGAGCAAATATTTATTATTATAATAATTACTGTGCAACAACAATAACACCCGACACACACACACACTTATATTCAGGAGCCACACGAACTGTTCAGAGAGTTATTTACAACAGGACTCAGACACCATAATTGAACTTTTATCTCTGTTCCAAACAAAGTTTCTGCTGCTCGCCAGTTAAATTGGTTCACGGAGCAGCGAAGCCTGTTAAAAACCAGTTCAGTTCTACCACATAACCAAGATCTGGTCTTCTTTACACAGACCTATTGTGTTGTAAGTTTGACTTTTTTTTTTTTTTTTTTTTTTCTCTCAACATTTTTGGTGGATTTTTATTAGTTGTGGCAAGAAAGTATGAATGTTTTTAAAAGAGGTAGAAACAATGGAGTCTTTTAGGTTTTGCACATATTAGACCTGTAAAAGTCTAAAATGATGGTTTCTGTTACAAATATCTTCAGTTTTAAAATCTTAGATAACAGAAATTAAATCATCTGTCTAGACATAGAATGAAAAACTGTTATAAAATGTAATAGATACTTTTTCCTGTATGGCTGAATACTTGATATCTTTTTTTTATATATTTGATATTTTCTTTTTCTACAGGTTGTTTTAGTAGGTCACTAGTGAAATGACTTCATGTTCTCACCTCCTCTCTTGTATTCTGTTTGCAGGAGGTTGAGGCTCTTTTTAAAGGCGACAACCTGCCCAAGTTCATCAACTGTGAATTTGCCTACAATGACAACTGGTTCATCACCTTTGAATCAGAAGCAGATGCACAGCAGGTAGAAAGTTTATTGTCTCACCCCTGAGTTACACTTTCTTTATCTCTCTCTGTCCATTTCTTATATATATATACACATCTTTTTACTTAACCTTTTCCCACTGATGTGCGGTATATTTGAGTTTTTACCCTGATTGGACTGTTAGTAATATGATAAACTGTTAGTGATGCTCTTGTTTCTTATTGTATTTAATATCAAATTGTTAGCTAATGCTGTGCTGTTTACTTTCTCTTGATTAAAGGCATATCAGTATCTCCGCGAGGAGGTGAAGACCTTCCAGGGGAAGCCTATTAAGGTACGAAACGTTACGTTAGTTTGACAGACACGTTTGTCCAAAATGACACAATGAACAGCGTCGTACAAAGTGACAAAATCTCCAACACTCACAAGACAAACATGTTTTAAAGTCAGTCTCTAAATTCAATATGAACCAAATCATATTTCTCATAACGTTGGTAACTTTTGGCTGCTCTGCTCAGACAGTTAAAGGCTTTTTTAAAAGACAAACGATACACAAAACCATAAGAACCACTTTGGTCAACTGTCAAAAGAATAAAAATAAAGAAAAATCTGAAAAGTTAAAGTTAAGTTTAAATTAAACAGACTCAAGTATTCATTAAACTCTCTGGTTTCAAGTGACAAGGCACCTAATGTGTCTTTGTGTCCGTCTCAACGGTTATTCCCTGCGTTCGTCTGTGTGCAGTTCTTTTATTTTCTGTGGTTATCGGATCGTTTTACGGAGTCTGGAAAGGCCCACGGAGGGAAAAAAAATAAGTAATTCATGCTCTCAATTTAGTAATTTGTGCCCTCAATTTAATAATTTGTGTTCTCGTTTTAGTAATCTGAGCTTCCGATGTAACAGAACGTGAACCCTCACCAGGGATCTCTTGATTTAATAAGCTTTTATTTTGATCTCGGATATATTTCAGTTCTTTTGGCTTGTAAGCAAAACATTGTTTTATCTCCGAGATCCTTTAAACGTATTAAACAGGATTACTGGCTTTTTTTTAAAAAAACTTTTATGCTACTGTGAATGTCATCCAGTTCTGATGTTACTGAGGAAATGTCTTCATTTGAGAGCACAATTTATTAAATCAGAGTTCCTCCCGGGGCTCCGTACTGTTTGGAGGTTAAACGCTTCAAGCCAGCTGTGTTTCAACAGAGTCAACGTACATGTTGAACAGGACAAAGTTATCTTCCTTCATGCATATTTAAACAGCTCCACAAAGAAAACACGCATCGAGGTTCCTCAGCTGAAAACATGCAAATCACAGATGTTCACCGCAGAGGTTCGTTGAGAGGTCACGTGACATCACGCTTTTAAGTAATTCCACTAATGTATGAAAATCCCCCGTTAACACCACAGAAGAAGAGCCTCGCTCGGCAGAGCTCCGTCTGCAAATCTTTTTTTTTTTTTTAACCAAACTCTTATATGCCATACAGTGCTGTCGACAAATGTAAAGTGTAATTTATACGTGTTATTTACACTGTAAATTACTAATGATGAGTTTCAGTTTTACTGTCAAAATTATTGCTTTTATTTAAGCTAAAACTGGTTGTCAGCCAGCGTGTTTACCACAGTGATGAGCAGTAAATTAACGGCACAAATACATTTAAAACAAGAAGCAACTAAACTAAGTCTCAAATTTATCAGATTAGTAAAAATGACATTTTTGTCTTAAGTGAAAGATAAAAGTCAACATCTTTTAACTTCTACTCTTATTCAGCAGACTTTTCTTCCGGCTTCAGTTTAGTTTTCTTTTTGTTTCATCCCTATTTTTTTATATTAATACATCATAAAAATATTTGTATTAATGTTGTTAATTGAACATGTTAATTGCAGGCAGACATATTAAAGATTTGAAAAACTAAACGCACATTTTTGCCACATCATATCATAACATATCAGTGCATAAAATGGATGAAAAAGGATTAAAAACATAATAATGAGGCAGATGAAGAGTAAATCCTTGTATCTGATTGGTTATTTCTGCCCTGATCATACATTTAACTTTCAAGTAGACATAAGTTGCTTCTTCACTTTCAACAAAGAACTTTTAAACCTTTTTAAATTGTCTCTTTAAAGCTTTCATAGAAGTCTCAACTATGTGATAAACTCAAAAGAAACGTCCAATATATTCATGTTTCTGTTCTGATCCTTCTCTTCCAGGCGAGGATAAAGGCGAAGGCAATCGCTATCAACACTTTCATGCCAAAGAACGGTTATCGGCCGGTGGAGGTGAACCCGTACGCCCAGCAGCGCTACACATCCTACTACATCCCGCCGGTTTACAGCCCGCAGCAGCAGTTCCCCCTGTACAGCCTCATCACGCCGCAGGCCTGGTCGGCCACACACAGCTTCATCGACCCCACGCTGGTGAGAATCAGACGCTACATTTCAAATTCGTAGACTTATAACATGTTTTTCGGAAAGATTAGCTTGATTGATTAGCTCAGCTTGTCTAGTTGTACGTAGCTGTTTGGTGGTTAGATTTGTTGTAAGACTTTGTAAAATAACCCAGAATTTATTACATATTTATTTACATAAAAACACAGAAGCGTCACATCCAGAAATAGGTAATTCATTCTGCTTTTTCATTTAAGTCCCTGCTCTCAGGGTCTCACTGTAATTGTTAACGTAGCTGATAAATGTGCTTTCTGTTTACCAGGTTGCCCCATTTCACAACAACCAGTTCATCAACGGATTTACCACATCACACAGTTTTAAACCAGCGACGTCTCCCCTCACTGTCAGACACTACTCACCCAGGAACAGGTCTGTATTTCTGAAAGAATAACTGAGTAACAACACCAGTGTTTTTACATTTTTATGTAAAGAAACCAGGAAAAAGAAGAGGATGATAATTATAAAAGTAAAACTACTGGAATTATTTCAGTAAAAGTTGCTCACACGTCCTCATATGCTTTCAAAATGGATCCAAATCCACAGATTAACTTTTTAATCTGATATTTTCTGTTAATTTAAGTTCTAAAAATCCTCGTTGTGTTCCATGTTCCCCGCAGGAATCACAGTAAACCTCACCTGAGGCCGACCGTCCCCACAGCGGACCGAAGCACCGGTCTCCTGGACAGCCCGGGTCTCTTCCCCACTTTCCCCAACGAGAGGCTGAACGGGGTTCGAAGCAGCCCGCCGACACGACTCCCCACCAGCCAGCCCAGAACCAGGTTACCCTCCACCGCGGCCTTCCCACGCAGGGACACCGTGGGCACGGGACGAGTAACCGAGCCCGCCACCACAGACTACTCCCTGGGAGTGGGAAGAGGAAGGTACGGCATCAGTCATCCGCAATGTGTCACTTAACACTTCTGCTGAACTGAGCAGAGAACAGAGAGATACATTAAATTGTTAACAAGTACATGGACTTACATAGCGCCTTTCTACCTTAACGGACAAAGCGCTTCACAACTTTTCGCCTCTCATTCACCCATTCTGACCATCAGGAGCAACTCGGGGTTCAGTATCTTGCTCAAGGACACTCTGACACAGGAAGAGCCTGGTACTGAACCTACAGTAGACCTCCTGAGCCGCAGCCTCAAGTAGATTAACAACCGTCTTGTAAATCGCATCAAGCATCATTAGCTACAAATTAAAACCGTCGGAGCCTTAAATCTAGATGTGTGCATGAGTTTCTGGAACCAAACTGTTGAGATAAAGCAGGTTTACGGGCTCTTGCGCAACAGAAAAAAACATTTAGAGATACCTAACAGATGCAGGAAGTCGGGCTTAAAATTAATCTCGGGCTACAACTACTGATTATTCTCATTATCAGTTGATTAGTTTAGCCCGAGGTGATGTCATCAGATATCTTGTTTTGTCTAAAACCAATAGACTATCAATTAATTATATTTATTATAACGTAGGAAGCTGAAAAGCAGTGAATTCTCACACTTGAAAACCTGGAACCATCAAACGTTGTTGTGTCTTTTTGATTGAAAAAATGACATAAAATGAGTCGTTTCTGATTGATTTTCTATCCATTGATTATAACTGACAATATCTGCTGTGTGCTGTTAAGTGGAGACCGTTGAATCAAGTGATATAAATCGTGTATGTAAGGTTAAGTCATTGTTTCAGACAGAATGGATGTTTGTAAATTCAAGTGTTCTCTTTCTTAAAGGAAAAATATTTCTGCTTCTAGGAAAAAGAGGGACGAAAAGTTTACAGTAAGTACTTTTTTATTTTTTTTTAACTTTGTTCTCATTTAGCTGCATCACTTTCTTTAATTGTTTATCTCTAGTATGAGTTTGGCTTCCTTTTTTATGGAGAGACTAATAAATTAATGCCGTAACGTAAACATCTGTAGTATTATCATTGTTCCTGTCGTCCCGTGTGTGTCGTTTCCCTTCCATGTGCTGACTTTTGTGTTTTGTCGCCGTCACGCAGAGAGTGACGCCTCAGTCGCCGCCTCCTCCTCCCAAACCTCCGTCTCCGAGCTTCGAGTTGGGTCTCTCCAGCTTCCCTCCCCTGCCCGGAGCGGCCGGACAGCTCAAAACAGACGACGTCTTCGACAACCGGCTGGCCAGCAGCGTAGTTGTCGGAACCATCAAAGAACGGGTAAAGGACTGGTTTTAACACCGGGGTTATGTGTTTTATATATTTTATATGGATAAATTCATATATTCTTTCCTTTAATCTCTTCCCGTTTGTGTGTTTTGATGACAGAATGTAAGTGCTGACTCCAGTACCGGAGGAGCCCTCTCTCCAGCGGGCCCCAAAGAGCCTCTTCGACCTTCCACCTCCCCGATGCCCACAAGCTTCCAGCCCTCGCCGACCACCCCGATCCCGGCCTCCGGGCCTCCGACACTGACCCCGGCCGCCGGACCTCCGCACAGTCCCGCCCCCTCCCTCCTCCCAGCAACGTAAGAACCAGACTTCCTGAGAGATGTTATCTTGTTCATGCATTTGACATAAAGTTCCACATTCTCGCCTCCCGTTTCGACGGCTTCGCCCTCACGTTTTGCGTTTTGTTTCAGGGAGGTGAAGGTGACGGAGGTGAAGCCGAAGGAGGCGCAGTTATCTGTGGAGCGAGTTCCCGGCACTCTGTCCACCGCAAGCAAATCAGTGCAAGTCAACGGTGCTGCCACGGTCAGTATTGATTTCCTCTTTTTTTTTGTTTTTGTTTGTTTTTTAATGTTTACCTCGTTCTCATCTCAATCGCAGACGAATCGATCTCAGCATGAAACAAAAGGAGGGTAAATGAATTGCGCTTTAATTCTGCAGCGTCTCATATTGATCCCGATCACAGACGAGTCAGATGTTCTCACCTCCCGGGAAGAAACAAAAAAAAAAGTTAACATTTTTTAAAAAATCAAAACAGACAGAAGTTTCAGTCTAAAAGATTTACCTGCAGCAACTGAAGGGAAAGTTGCTGCACAATCAAGATAATAAAAGCCATAAACACAATAAAGACAAAATGAGCAACTCTCATAATGAGTTAAAAGCAAAGGAATATAAATACAGACAGTGAGGGAGTCAGTCTAACATGCAAAGGCAGCTTGTTCCAGAGTTTAGCCGCTTTAACCTCGATCTTGGCACAACCAGAAGCAACCTTTCAGCAGACCTGAGCGACCTTGACGGGGCGTGTGGTCGTAAAAGGTCAGACAGACACGTCGGAGCTCGTTGGCAAACAATAAAATCTTTTAAATCAATTTTAAGGGAAGGTCTGCTTTGGCAGGAAAAACCTGTCGGCCTAACTTATAATGAATTCCCCCCCCCCCCTTCCTAGGTTTTTTTTTTTTTTTTTTTTTTTTGCAATGCGGTAAAAACACAAGTGAGGTGTTAAAATCTGCAGCTGATGAAACGCTTTGATAGACCACAAACATGTAGGTGTGAACAGAAGGTTTATAAAGATGGGAGAGGGAAACATGATAACAGGATACGGCAAATGAAATGCCTTTTTCAACACATCCGAATGTTAGATAAACATGGTTGATATCAGGTTTCAGGAACTAGCAAACAGCCATGTTGTTAGACTGGTTACTGGTTTTTAAGAAGGCTGTAAGATTACCCACAGAGGAAGATTAAATCCTCAGGTGCTGAAGTGTAAATCAACTCCTAACACCTGAAGATTAAAGTGTTTACTGCAGGAAAATATGGCAAAAATGTAAAGTATGCAGTTTATTTAGGTGGAGGTGTGACTGTATGTGTCACAATACATTTACTAGAAGTTCAACTGAGGAACTATTTGGACAATAAGCCACGTTTATCAACCATATAACCGACATAATGAATCTCTCACGGACATTTAAATTGACTCGTATCACAGTTTGTTTGTTGTTGTTTTTTTTTCGATTTCAAAATGGCGACAGCAGAACAGCAACAATAGCTGTGGCTGCATTAGCTGATTGGCATCTGCTCAACAATCACTGGCAAGCGAAAGCATGTTGGATCATTTATTTGCAAGCAGCTCCCACATTTGTGCAAAAGAGCGAACTGAAACCAACCAGGACATTTTGGTCCACTTCTGAAAAAAAACTGGTCATAAATGATGTAAAACCTGAATAAAATTTAAACTCTTAACTCAGGTATGAAACGAGTAAAACTATCTAGTGAAGCTTTTTTAGTTATTTCAGACTTTCTGGTTGAAATAAACCAAAACACAACATTTAACTGCTGACTAGTAACCTGAAATCCCTCACTGTAGCTCTGCTGGTGCCTCCTCCTCCTTAAGCTTTTTGTTATTGTTGATTTAACTGAGGTTTAATGTTCATGGCTGTTTGTTTAGGGGGAGATTAGTTCTCACAACAGAAACCTTGTTTGCTGCTCAGAATCTTTTGAGAGCTATAAATGGCCATTTCCTTGATATTATAATAATAATAATAATAATAATAATAATAAAAAGTTTATTTAGTATAACACCTTTCACACAAAGTGCTTCACAGGAATAAAAATTCAAAATAAGACCATAAAAATATAATATAAGTGTGTCAGTGATATGTAACCAGAATTAAAACCCACCAATCAGACAGAAGCTGAGAAACTTTGAGTAAACAAATCAACATGAGAAGGAAAGTGATAGTTCTTTATGGCCTATTTTAGACATTAATCCAGTAATTAAACTAACTTGCAGATGAAGATTCGTCAACATGGTTTAAATGATACGACAGCATTTCTACTGGTAGATGAATACTGTATTGTGATTGTGTTAACGATGGCGTCTAGGTCAGTAGAGCGTTTCACAAGTGCAGACTATGGAGTGACCCTGCCGGTTGTTTCCTCCCAGGAGCTGAGGAAGCCCTCCTACGCAGAGATCTGCCAGCGGGTGAAGGACACCCCGACATTACAGCAACCGCCGACCCCTAAGGAAGCCAAGCCAGCATGCGCCGCCTCCGCAGGCGAGGAGAGGAAGTGCCCGGACGCCTCCATCCCGGCAGGGGAGGCCAAAACCAGAGAGACATACCCCACCTCCTCCAAAACGGGCTCGGCGGCCGTCACCCCGGGCAGACCCCCGCGGGAGGCCCGAAGGCCGGCCGGGCGGTGGGCCTCCCCGCCCCCACACCCAGGGAAAACCCCCAGCAAAGATCCACATCACACCCCGCCCAAATCCCCCCAGTAGGGCGACTCCCTCTCCCTTGAGCCCCCCCCCCCCCCCCTCCTCGCCCCCCCCCCCCCCCCCCCCCCAACCCCACTACGCTCCATAGATGCGTTTAAAAAAAAAAAAAAAAAAAAAGGAAATATAAGTCAGGGCTACTCAATACTTATATCCCAGAATCACCAGTCACAACAAGCATAGAGGACGCCTTCTTTTCTGGATCAGGGCTTGCAGACAAAAAGCACTTTACTGTGCATGTAGAGCACCGTTTCATTCTTTTTATTCTATTTATTTGCTCTTTTTCTTTTTTTTTCTTTTTTTTAAATTTCCAGTTTTATTTCTCCTTTTTTCTCTTTTTTCTCTTTTTTTTTTGCATTACGTAGTTGTGTCAGCCTGTAAGTTGGCACAGACAACACTGAAATTTATTCATTCTGTCCAAACGGCCTTGTGGGATTAAATTAGTCTTGTGTGTGTGTGTGCGTGTGTGTGTGTGTGTGTGCGAGCGAGCGAGCGAAGCAGCCAGGGGCATTGTGTTGGAAGTCACCCCCCAGTGGATGATGGGACAGAGCGCGTACAACAGACTCCACCTTGTTTGACTCTCATAGTGAGGGGGTTTGTTTAGCATGTTGAGTGGCACTTTTGTGCAACTTTTATGTAGCTTAATTATGGTTCATAATTAGCAGATGTGTCTTTTTTTTTTTAATACATATTCACATCCATATGCAAGATTTAACACCGAAATCTCATCACAACAAGATCCTTTCGTTTACATCGCCTGAAAGTGATTTTTTTTTTTTTTTTTCCCCAGCTTTATTCACACTAGATTTGTTTTCAAACTGTCTATCGGTACAGTTACTGCTGGTAAATCATCGCTGCCTCAGCGTTTGTTTTGTTTTGTTTTTTTTTCTTCCTCTGATCATTTTCTCTGGAAAGAATCGCCTCCCTCTGCTGTTGTGTTGTTTTTACTGTTTGCTAACACTGCTAACTAGCTAGCTACGTTGCATTAGCTTGTGTCCGACGTGAGGTCAGCGATCGCTCGTTCTGATGATTTTTTTTTTTTTTTTTTTTTTTGGCATCAGACCTGAAGGGCATGTGGACATCTGCAACCAAAAAAAAAAAACTGTGCTTGATGACAAATACTCAATCGAGGCGCCTGTTGTCGGCCAACATTTATTTGTTTGTTGTAAATGTGTGGAAGTGGGTGATTTTTTTTTTTTTTTTTTTTTTTTTTCCCAAGTTGCTCGCAGCGTGTGTGAAGACATTTAATAGTCAGGGGGAAGTCCATTTTTTTCTTGGCATTATGTGTTTGTTTGCTTCTCTCTTCTTATATTAACAAACTGTGGAAATAAAAATTATCAGCGGGCACATAACTGTTGTGCGGTGCTGACAAAAAAAATCCAGTAGAGACGATAAATAAACTCAAAACGCCACTCCGGAGGTGAGAGGGGGGGGGGGGGGGGGGGGGGGAACACTGGTGGAGCCGGGAACAGGAAGTGAGGAATTTAACACTAGCTGCCGTTCAGACGCCGCCGCCTTTTGTGTGAGAACACACGTCGGTCTACCAGCTTCGACGACTTATTTTGTCATTTGAATATCTGCTGAGACAAAGGGGACAAAACGTGTTTGTTTCCTGCCTGAAATGCATCAGAAGAGGCAGAGTTCAGTATGGAGGTGGAGGGTTTTTTTGTTTGTTTGTTTTTTTTTTTTTTTGAGGCAGAGAGGCGACAGTGTGATGTTCAAATCTATTCAAACAGCTGCATGTTTGGAGTTCTTTCTTCTAGATATTGGTGCTAGATGTCGAATCCTTGAATCTGTTACTACGACTCATCCAAAACTGTATGTAGAAATGCTTGATTTACACCTACAGAAACCTTTTTTTTATTATTATTATTATTATTATGATTTGCACTGTTAGTGTTCTCTCAGACTGGCAGGCAAATGTATCAGATTATCCTACTTGAAGAGGAAAAAGGGAAGAGTTTTTGATCCTGAGAGTAGAGGAAATCAATCAGGAGTTAATAAACCCATCACATTTTTTTAAAACCAAGAACCCATAAAACACCCCATCACCGTACACACACACATTCGCTGGAGCCTTTTTTTTTTTTTTTTTTTTTATTTGTTTGTTTGTTTGTTTGTGTCGTTCTGCCTTGTGGATGCCAGTTGAACACACTGTGGTTGAAGTTCGGGAGGTCTGTGCAGCAGCTCAGAGCGTCTCTTAAGAAGCGTCCAGCTCGTTGTTGTTTTTTTTTTTTGACGTCGTGTTACTGATGCTCTCTTTTATTTTATTTTGTTTTATATGTGCGTGTTGAAGGAGTTGATGCTCGTTAAGGCAATGCTGTGGTTTGGATTTTTTTTTTTTTTGGCCTCTTGATTATAAGTATCAATGATTGTCATTGAGAGAGCGCTTGTATAACTGATGAATATGGAAAGTAAGAAGGTTGTACAGACCTAGAATATTTTACTAAAGCTTAAAAAAAAACTAGATGAAGGTAAATGACGAGCGGGTTTTGTGGAATGTAGGTGCAGTTATTCGATGATGGAGCACGAAAGAGAGACTTTGGGGAGACCCTGTTGTTGGGGGGCTCGTGTGAACAGTGTCAAACCAAACATCCTTTAAAAAAAAAATTTTTTTTAAAAAGTTGCGTTTGACGACAGCAGATGCAGACGAGAGCAGGAAAGCAATCAGGGAAATCTAAAACTGTAAAAATCCATCCTCGGTGTGGTGATGATCAGCTCCTCCCAGCATCAAGTCTTTTACCACTAGAGTTGTTTTTGTTTGTTGTTTTTTCTGTCAGCATCCTCCCTCATCTGTTTCTTCTTCTAGTTTGGTTTTGCACTGTTTGAGTTAAAAAAAAAAAAAACTGTTTCGGGAAACCTTGGGACAAGATTGACCAAAGCACACGCTTCTTCTTCTTCTTCTTCTTCTTCTTCTTCTTGCTGCTTCACTCCTGTGTTTTTTGGGAATAATAAATAAATCGCAGCCGACCGACGGGAGTTTAAAATTTAAAGCACAGAGTGGAGGGGAAAAAAAAAAAACAACCTTTTTATATCTCCTTGAGCCTACAGCATTTGAGGTTCAGAGGTTGGAGACGTTCACACACATACAAGCGACCACAGATTTCGGGTTTTATGGGACGTTATCGAGCAACATTTTTTTTGGTCGAGGAGCTGGTGGGAAAAAAATTCCTATGTCAACAGTGAAGTAGTAAGAAGATCGATGCAGGGAGGAAACTTGAATTTTCAGCTTTTGGTTGGATGGTCTGTCTACTGTAGCAGCCACTTTGGCAGATAACCAACCGTGTCTCGGATGTCTTACTGTATTCTAAATAAAAAAAATTGAATTTGCAGGAGAAATAGTAAAAAAAAATGATTCGAGTTTCAAACTGACAGCTAGAGCCTGAAACTGCAATTATAAAATGTAACAATTTTTTTGTTTTTTTGTTTTTTTTTGTTTCCCTCCCTGCTCATCAGTCTTGTGCTCGGGTTAATCTTCTTTTTTTTTTTCTTTTTTTTTTTAAGTCGTCACCTCAGATGCAAAACACCCTTAAAAAGAAAAAAAAAACCACTGTACTATACACAATATCTGTTTTTTGGGGCGGGGAGAGGGGAAATAACCTACACGACGTGGGACCTCGCATGTCTCGCCAAAGTCTTCCTGCAACAAGAAGCATTCTGGGAAATCCCACTAAAGAGAAAACAGGAGCCCATCTGGAGAAAGAGGGAAAAACTTCATAACAAAGCCTGAACTCCTGGTCATAGCTGCTTTTGATTTGGACGCTAAATCTTGAGTTTGCTTACAAAAAAAAAAAAAAAAAAAAAAAAAAAAATTTTTTTTTGAAATTTTTTTGAATTTTTTTTTTTTTTTTTTTTTTTTTTTTTTTTTTTTTTTTTTGAAGGACTGAGATGCACTTGGATGGGTCGATTTTTTTTTTTTTTTTTTTTTTCTTTCCATTGGTGGAAATGGTGAAAGAGATGAAAAATGCACCATATCCACTTATTTATAAACCAATGCTGTTTATTCCATGAGAAATATCGTTAAGTTTTCTTTTTTAGGGAGAAGAAAGAAAAAAAAAACATAGAGATGCATCTAAGGTCTCTATATATATACGCAAAATGTAAAATATTTCCATCCAGTGTTTGAGAAACTTGAATTTTATTTAAACTTGAAAAATGACTTTGCCTTAACTTTTATACAAGACAAGCATAGAGTTTATTTCTTTTCAACACCCCCCCTTCCACCCCCCCCCCCCCCCCAAAAAAAAAGAAAATGTTAACGAAGCGCGACTCGTGGAAAAATATTTAGTCGTACCAGACTTAACAAGTCTTACTGAGAGAGAGAGAGAGAGAGAGAGAGAGAGAGTACAAATCTAGCAGCGTTTTCTTTTCTTTGCCCTGTTTTTTTGTTTTTGTAAAATGTACGAAAAAAAAATCATTTTGATTGTTCTCTTTTTCTTTTTTTTTTGTTTGTTTTTTCTTGTTTCATAGTTTCAGGTTGTTTTTTTGGGGGGGGAAAAATATAAACCTTGTAAATGCAAAACTAGTCAATACTGTATTAAATATGTGCACTTTGAAGTGTGTGCTTTGCTTGTACAGTTGTAAATACTCAGAAAAATATAAGAGGTACCTTAAAATGATTATAAAAATATATTGATCTTGTTGAACTATTAATGTCGCTATCAAGCTGGATGTAGGATATAAAAAAAAAAATTAATGTTGTGCTTTTGGAAATATTTTTTCTTTAACTTTTTTTTTTTTTTTTAGTTTTGAGTGTGCGGAGTTTGAATTCTGCTCCACTCTGCAGCGTGGGCAGGTTGTCTGATTGTATATTTTTTTTTTGTTGTTTATTTGTTTTGTGTGTTTCATTCCATCTTTGCTACCTGTGTCCTCGGTCACACCTGGGTGTTAACAGGTGTGTGTCTCTTGCCCCGCCCCCCTTTTCCCCCAACCTTTATACAAAGCTTTCGTGTCCACCAACATCCTTTTTTTTTTTTTTTTTTAAAAGCTCTGGCTTCTTTTTCTGTTTACGTGAGAAAGAAAGAAAAAAAAATATTGTTTCACAGAAGCCTTCCGGTTTATTTGCGCGTAAAGATATTTGAATACTGAAGCACTACATGTCAGATTTTTTTATTTTTTAGTCCACACGAGTTCAACTGTATTCAGTTTTGCAAGACTTATACCGGGTATTTTTTTTTGACATCTTCAAATACTACTGTTACAATACCAAGAAAATTAGTAGACGAAACATAAATAGCAGTTTTCCAACAGAATTGTATCCATTTCAGATGAGAGTGGAAAAGCAGCAGCATGTAGACCATGACACTAATACTCAACATCGATATGGTGATGATAATGACATGTTCATGCATATATGCAACTCTACAGTAAATAATCAAACTGCATTGTGTCCACGTGAGGTGGACAAGTATGACTAGACAATATCTAACATCAGACAATATGTAATCATAGGACAATAGAAAGCTTAAGTTCTCTTTTTAAGATGTTTCACTAACCTCGGCTCGATAACATATTTTCTTATAGAGGATTTATTAATCAGTTTTTTTCTGAAAATCTGGAAAAAAAATGTTTGGTTTTCTGTCCATATTTCATGATAAATTAAGACGGTAAGATTGAAGCATTTTGTCACTCGACGTTTAAGGAAACATGTTTTGCTTTCTTTCCGAGAACAACGGTGCCACTCAAGTGCATTTAAGTACTGGATGCGGTTAGCTTAGCGTAGCATGAAGACCGGAAGCTAGGAGAAACAGCTAACCTGGATTTGTCCAAAGTTTTTAAAAAAAAAAAGTAGTCAACCAGCACTTCTAAAGCTTACAAAGTAACACTGAGTAGTTTAATTTGTACACTAAAAGGAATGTAAAAATGATAATTTGTGGTTTTAAGACTGTCACGCAGCTGTTTTTTTGTCAACAAATAGTTCCGGCACAATACTCACCCTGAAACCACAAATTGTCATTTTTACATTTATTTTGTGTACAGACAAACAAACTACATATTACTGTGTTACTTTGTGAGCTTTAGAGGTTGTTTGCAGGTGCATTTTTTTTTTTAACTTCAGACAGAGCCGGGTTAGCTGTTTCTCTACCCGTTTCCAGTCTTGCTATGCTAAGCTAAGCTAACGACGTCCTTACTCCATCTCTGTGTTAAACACACAGGCGTGAGACTGATATCAATCCTCTCATCTACCTCTTGGAAAGAAAGCGAGTAAACAAATCCATTTGATCTTGAACAGTTTCTTTAATGATGATTAAAAATGCGAGTTTAGTTGGTAAGCGGCGGCTACAGCTTCCATGAATAAGGTCGGGTATCATTAATGTTTGATACTAAATGATACCGTAGTTTCCATTTTCTCATTTAACTAGAAAAAACATCCAACTTTTAAGAGCTTTGACTTCTTTAAACAGTGGACGTTTGATGGCAGCTTTCGTTCTGTTTTTCTGTGCGATGGACACATTTCCAAAAAAGCGCCGAGGTTTGATATCCAGTGTTTTATATTGTTAAAACTCACTGGAGCTGAACACGAATGAATCTTCCGTTTACTTTTGGTAAAATTGTCCTGTACAGTTGAGGTTTTCAAAGGGTTCGTTGTATCCGAAATATGACCCAGGTGACGACAAAAGAAGGTCGTATGAGCGTTTAAATAGTGTGCGTTGACAAAATTACAATTAAAATTGGGTTGAATTACACTGAACAACAGACTTTGGCGTCCATGTTTTGTTGGTTTTGAGGCGTTTCTGTATTAAGTGCCGAGTCGGATATTTCGGAGAAAAATCCCATAATTACGACTGGGATGTTGACGTAAACGCTACGTACAAGTCGGACACTCGTAATTACAATTAACATCAATATGACATGAACGCGGCGTCGGTCCTGTTTCCTCAGATTGACTCGGTGTCAGATTGGTCGTTTTTAACGGGGAAATAATCAACACGTTTCTCTTCAAATATGGACAGAAAACCACCAGTTTCAGCTTTTCACAAAGAAAAAAACCGTTAATGACAAAATACAAAAAGCGGAAGTTAGCCAGACAGAAACTTAGACATCTTAACCGACACGTTATCGCCGCTCTGTCTTTTACTCTCCCCTCCGCTACGCGCTGCAACGCCTCTCGCCAGCAAGAAAGAAAAGAAAGCGATGCCTGATGGACACGTTCCTAAGTTTTGTCATATTGTCTTCAGACACGCTGTGTGCTTCACGGCGATCTGATGTGTGACGCCAAACGGACACGGATATGAACACGAACACAGTAAAGCACATTTGAAGCACAGAGTAACACATTCAGAACATTCACGCTTTTAGATCGTACGGCGCACGACGCTCAAGGTGGGAGATTATCGGTCGCCCTGATGCGAGGCAAACGACAAATTAGTGGCCTGTGGATTTTAAAATTTGGGGGGAGACGCCAAATTTATTAATTGAAAATCTTTGGGAATTTGTTGTCGTTGTCATCGAGCAAATAGTTTTCCCCACCTTTAGTGTCGATGTAGGTACCAGACGATAAACATCCAATCAGCCAAAAAATCATTTGTTCAGTGTTTGTTTGTCAATACCTGTTGTTATTTTTCCTTCTGATTTATCGTCAGCTTCCATGACTTCCTCTCCTGAGAAATAAATGTATAAATAATTTTCTTTTTGACTTTTTTTTTCCTGTTTGTTTGTTTGTTTGTTTGTTGTGTTTTTTATTTTAGGGGGGGGGGGGAGTTGGGGACAGAAGCAAAGGCTCAGCTGGAATCACAGTGACGTTTTTGTTGTTTTGTTTTTGTTTTCTTTCTTCAACGTGTCTCAGAACGATGTTTTCTGGCACATACAAGTAACATGCGCAAAAATTGAGATGTCTGTTTAAACCATTTGATCACATGTGGACTGCATTTTTGATGTGGCAAAGAAATACCAATAACTGTGCCATTATACAACTGTTGTTTTTGTCTGACTGGGCAGTTTAAACCTGTACATAGCTGAGCGCTTGCCATCTATGGCTTTTACTTTGTTTTTTTGTTGTTGTTGTTGTTGTTTTTTTTTTTAATTATTATTTTAAGATGCAATTTTCTTGTTCTCTAGAAAGTCCATCAAAGACTTTTTTTTTCCACATCCGGAGAAATCTACAATGTGACACCACTGACTGTAGGAGCGTTTTGATTGGTGGTGACTTGGCGGTCGATGATCCCTGCCTGCTCCACGAGGCGGAGGCAGCAACCTTTGACCCCTTCGGCATAGCCTCGAACTTTGTGACGTTTAAAAAAAAAAAAGAAAAAAAAAAAAAGAAAAACACAGACGCTGATTGCAAACTGGGCATCCCTGAACTGTGAATGTGTGCATGTGTGGAATTAAAAATGTACCACCCGGAAATTCAGAGCGATGCAGAGAGAGGGTGACTCTTTTCTGAAGAGCGGGTACCTCAGACTGGATGGTACCGCTTTGGAAGGGATCTCTTTGTGTTTTTTGTTTGTTGTTTTTTTTTTTTTTTTGGCGTGAAGACGGGCGCAAGTTTCGGACTGCCTCTTCCTGTCTCGCCGGCACTAACACAAAAAACGCCCCCCCCACCCCTCCACCCCCCCAGGTGTGGCGTTTTTTGTTTTTTTGTTTTTTTTTGTTGAGGAGCTCCTTTCTCTTCTCATGGACCTTTAACATGGAGCGTCACACTTCATATCAGCCCCGTCAGTCGCCTCAGCTCTCAAGTCTCCTCCTTCCTGTTCGCGCGTTTTTTGACAGTGCCATTGTTTTGTTGTTGTTGTTTTTGTTTTTTTTTCCCCCCTCAAGGGTTGCATCTTGTCGTAAAAATGGACCCCCTTGTGTGTGTGTGTGTTTTGTTGTTTTTTTTTTGTTTTTATTTTCTTAAAGCAAAAATATAATAACGAATGCACAACAACTGACTGGAACATGACTCAATCTCTCTATCAACTCACTGTGGTTTAACTCATTAACACTCTTACCATGCTACGCTAACAGCTGTGGACAATCGATGACTCCACCGTGTTGGGGTTTGGACAGATAAATTTGCCTAACGACACCTTTAACAGACGTGGAACGGAGATTGCATTCAAGAGGGCTTCTTTCTTTCTTTTTGTTTTTGTTCTGTTGTTTCCTTTTCTTTTCTTTTCTTTTTTTTGTTATTTTTTTGGGGTTTACTCTTCCATTGAGACTGGAATCAAGCGTACATGTCAGCTATAGATAATTTAAGTTACTCTTGTGTCATGATGTAAAACTGTCTAATTTGGAGAAAAAAAATGTAGCTTACTGAAAAATAAAGATTTAGGCACTGTTGAGGAGCCGGTGTGTGTGTGTGTTTTTTTTTTTTAAGCAATTCTGTGAAAAATTTGCATCTTTTTTTTAGTGTTTTTTTTTTTCTTTTTAATCAGTTTTACATGATTGAGTTTATGACATAATTATATATGAAAAGTACAATCACAATAGAGATAATAATTAC
This sequence comes from Thunnus maccoyii, assembly GCF_910596095.1. NCBI lineage: Eukaryota > Metazoa > Chordata > Actinopteri > Scombriformes > Scombridae > Thunnus > Thunnus maccoyii. The sequence continues at coordinate 28,011,020 of NC_056544.1, read as the reverse complement.
ATTCCTTTAGCTTCATTCATTTGTTCACTGCTCTGTAAAGTGAGATATGAAAGGGGAAAAAAAGATAAACATACAAAGGTTTGGACTGGTGGACTGGTATATTTTACAGTATCTACATACTCATACTTGTATGTTTACTAGGGGTGCACCCAAATACAAACACATTATTCGGCAATGCACAAATAATGTGTTTTTTACAAATATTTGTTTCATACAAATATTTTTAAAAAATATCTGTTAGAGGTCTGTCTGCAATGAGTAAAGTTTTAGCTCAGTAGATAAGGTAGTTTATTTATGAACACTTATTGTTACACTTTCATTTTCTAAAATTAAAAGCATAATAAAAAAACAAAAACAGGATTTTTAAGCCTCTTTCCACTTTTATTCGAATACAAATACAAATAATTTTGCTGCCTCAACAAATACAAATACAAATACTGGGCTTTCTGCACATCCCTAATGTTTACACACATAAACAATTACAAGGGTAAATTATCTTTGGGTTGACAGTACTGTGTCCCAAATCTGCATTTCACACTTTATTAGCAGATTTCGAGTCTTATGTGAGTTCACACCAGAAAAGTGACAAAAAATTGAATGCGGTGCACTCAGGAAACAGGAAACAGAGGAGCTTCTCACAGTTGGGTGAAAGTAATAGTGGATGGTGTTGAAACTGCTCCAGGAAAATACACAAAAAAACTTCCAGTTCCTTTTTTTTTTTTTAAAGCAGTTCTGTAAAACATGTCTCTTTAATTTAGTAGATTTTGTTATAAAGTTATAAAAGTTTATTTACACCACTGTGCAAAAGTCACTAAAAGTAAAGAGAGGATGCTTTCAGAAATAATGCCATGACTAGTTTTTATTCATCAATTAACTTCATACAAAGTTGAATAAACAGAAGAAACTTAAAGTAAATCAATGTTTGTTGTGAGCAGCAGTTCTCCTCAGTGTTTCAGGTACTCGGCAGGTCGGTTGGTTCCTGCGTCTTAGAGAAGTTGCCGCAGTTGTTCTGTGAATTTCGGCGTCTCAGTGTCTCTTCATGTTAATCCCAGACTGACTCCATGACATTGAGATCAGAGACCATCTGTTGCAGGACTCCTTATTCTTCTTGTTGATGAAGATAGTTCGTTATGACTCTGGCTGGATGTTTGGGCTCGTTGTCCTGCTGCAGAATGAATCAGACGTTCTGTATATTACATGATTACATTTAGAAACTACAATCACAACAGGAAAAATAATTACATTCTTCAAACTTCATGTCCCTTACCCCAATCTTCCTGTCACATTTCTCAATGTAAATGTCTCAAAGAGGTTTTCCTCGCTGTAATCATTCCTCCTGTTCATACTGGATATTAAAAGATCCTTCAAATGTGTTTTCAGTGTAAGTGATGGAGGCTAAAATCCACAGTGTGTCCACACAGTCATTTAAAAGTAGATGTGAAGCTTCTATGAGGCTTCAGCAGTCTGAGTTAGTCATATCAAGTGGATATCTGACACATTTACAGTCTTTATAGCATCAAATTCCCTCTTTGTGTTTCCTTGGACAGTGTTTCCCTGTTGAGCTGCAGGTGGAAGTATAGTAACAAAAAGAGGGACTTTGGCACTAAAAAGACTGTAACGTTGAAAGATATCTACTTGATTTGACTCATTTGGATGCTGAAGCTTCATATTAGCTTCAGATAAACTTTTAAATACATTTTTGCACAGAAGGAGGACTGTGGATTTTGTCCTCGATCACTTACATTGTAAGTACATTATGAAGGGATCTACTAATGGTCAGTATGAACAGGAAGAATGATTACAGCAAGAAAAACAGGTTTCAATGTTCATTTGGGCTCCTGACTGTTGTTTTAAGACAGACTTGAAAAATTGTGAACCTGTCCTTTAAGTGCATGGTCATGTGTATTTTTATACACTTAACAGATATGAAGAAAAAATGACAATTAAATGTAAATTAGATAGAAGCAAAGTTGAAGGGAACCGTAGCAACATTTATTCTCCAATGTACCCACTTTATATAAAGAAGGGGATTAGGACAGCGCACCTAGTCAACTGATTTTAATTTTGAACTGCCACAGGGATGTTTCGGGCCAGGCGCCCTTCCTCAGCGTGTATGCTGGCAATCAACACAATCCACAACAGGTGGGCTTAATTATAGACATCCACAACTGACGCAACAGGTTCATCTCAGCGGGGGGGAGCTACACATATGAGTCATAACATAATAAACAAAATCAACAAAAAAAGCTTATGCCCAGTTCATAAGAAGACAAAAACTAAATCTCATTCATGTGGCACATCATAGAGAATTATATACAGATCATACAAAGAAAATATCTTGAGTTCATAAAAGTCCATTGAGAGTGAAGGTATTCCTAATCCCCGTCTTTATTCAATTTCAATATTTTAAGGATTCAGCACTCTGCTTTTTGATTGTGAAGTGAGTGTGTTGTATTACATAATACCCATTTTATATAGACATGAATGTTTTTATAGGGAAGTGATAAATATCTCTACTTCTGCTTTAAAATGAAACTCAGATAATACATGCAGTGTAGAGGTAAACAGTCCACAATGAACTCTACAGAAATCAGCTTCAATTAAACTGCTTCATTTTTTTTTTTAACTGCATCAATTTATAAAGATTTAGAAAGTGACATTTAATTTTGTAAATCTCATCAGCTTCAGCCTCAGGTGTGAGCAGGTCCTGATGAGAGTGAAGAGCCACAAGATGGCAGCATGTTCACAGCAGACGCTGCAGGAGCTCCTCTCATCTCACCGTCGGATGATGATGATGATGATGATTTTATGTCCAGTAACATTCACAAACATGTTTCTCTCTTCATTTTACATTCTTGATGTGTTTCCAGTTAACATAAATGAGAAAAAAACATCACATTAAAAACATTTGCAAAAAGAAACTGATATGAATTCATGTGTTGATTTTCACTCTCATATTTGTCACTTTTTTCTCTTTTCTTTATGTTTCAAGAAATATTTTCAGTAAAACAATAAAATCATTCTCTCTATTATTACTATTTTTACAATATTCCCATTCTATCATGCATAATCCTGACGATGTGCAGATTTCTTATGTGTCAAATGAAAAAGCAGCTTCACCCCATCAAATTTATGTTGTAGGCCTCAGAACTATTAACTAGCTGCACAGAAATGTATTTATTAACGTCTTCTTTATTTAAACAGCACTGTGCTCATTAGGGGCCAAAAACAGGAACACTGGGTTGAAAAGCACTTTTTATACATTTCCAAACATCACAAGGCATCTGTCATGACCTGATAATAAAGAGGTAACAAAAGATAATTAAATACTGAACTAAATATTTACAGTATGGAGTGTAGAAATCAGTGGCATCAGTACACTGTAAAAAAAAAAAAAAGATATTTCACCGAAATTTACTGTATTGCTTTACAGTTTTTTTGTTTGTTTGTTTTTTCTACATTAAGTGTAAATGCCATAAAAACACAGTAAATTATTTTTATTGAAAATATTCACCATAAAATAACAGCTGTAATCTGTAAATTAATATAATGGAATATTATAGTTTTTTTAACATGATTATTCAAATACTTAATGGTCTTGAATGTTAAATTACATTGAATTCTATGTAAAAAAAAAAAAAAAAAAAAAATACAAATAATACACATTCTATTATGAATGTAAAATTAAGGCAACTTTCTGTTTTTTTTTTGTAAAAATGTAAATGTAAAAAAAAGTTAAAAAATGGTAAAAAGTCTGGCAGCAAAAGTTGCCAAACACTTACCATCAAATAACGTTAATAAAACCTTTAGCTATTCTAAAAAGATTTTTTTTAAATTACAGATATTTACTGTAGAAATTATCTGCATTTTTACAGTCCAACTGTTGTAAAATAAAAACAAAAAAAATTATAAAATATTGCTAGAATGTTAAATAAATGTATAAATGTGCACAAAAAAATGAAAAACATTGCAGAAATACCTTTAAATTACCTTTAAATAATGGCTTGTTTTATATAGTATTCTTTTGTAAATTCATAGAATTATCCAATTTATCCATTAGACTGCCCCATCAAAGCTTGAATTTCTGGATGTAAAACATAAAAAAATATGTAAAATTATATTCAAATTATCCTCCTTTAACACCCATTAAAGGTATCTTGAGAGCTTTAGGCTTGAATTGTATGTGATTATCTCATTTATTTCTAATATTTGGCAACTTTTGCCAGACTTTTTACCATTTTTTTACAATTTTTTTTTTTACAGTGTAGTTTATGTGATGCATGAATGGAGAATGTGTGTGTGTGTGTGTGAGTTTTGGAAGGTGTCATGAAAGCAAAGTAAATAACTGAACCAAACCAGAACAGGTGCATGAAGGGAGAGATGACTGCCGCTGCTGCAGCCTGGACTTTAATAACCCATCAGGTGTCACCAGTTGCCCTAACAAGCACCTGTTGAGACGGAGCAGGCAGGTAAATCACAAGTTTAAACAGCATCCTGCAGGATAATCACATCATTTGGTAATCAAGCCGTCATCTGTATCACCTGCATTTTCACCCGTGTTTGTTTTACACGTAACCCAGCCAGCAGAACAAACCAAAAATCAAATTCCAATACAATTTCCATAACAGCTATAACAGTAATAACAGTTAAACTGAGCTTGCAAGGAAACACCTCAAATCCAGCTCTTCATTCAGTCCATGTGGTGTTTTTAATTTATGCATCCAGAATGCTTCACGTTTCACTTTCTCAATGTCTTGGAAGTGTTTTGCTACAGGAGAAGTTAGATCCTTTCTCCTAATAGTGCTTTATATGTTCTGAAATCTGAATTTTTCAATAGTTGTTTTGTCTTTCTCCACATTCATCAAACCATGTGGACATTTCAGCATATAAACCTTCCCACTGGAGGCAAAGTAATACGTTACTTTATGTTAAAGGTCTGAACTGTTTAGTGCAGGTTGTGTTGTTGTAATGAGCACATGAGTGACGAGGAGAATTCAGGTTATTGTGGACTTTTGGGTGGCTGTGACCATTCAGTAGCATATCTTTTTGGTTTGTTAGATAAATTTAACAATTCAGGTGAAAATCAGAGCTGCCTACTTGTAGATTTCCAAATTCTTCAAATACCAACATGCTTTAGGTCTGATTCTCATTATGTAGAACAACTCGAACAATTGAAAAATGATTTTTAAAAAAATGTTTATTTAGCGTGTATGATATAAAAAAAAATGAAGCAGAGCTGCAGTTTCACACACAAACCAAACATTTATTTAAATAAATTCAGTCACAAAGGTCATCAGAGGACAGAATCAGTTGTTTTTAAATGTTGATCAGTGACCGTGAGGAGAATCAGACAGATGGATGTGTTGTGTTTTACTTTCCTCTCACATTTTCTCAGTCTGCTTGTTTTTTCAGGGGTTTTACCCCTCAGGCTCAATATCAGTCAAACTGTATTGCATTGTGATTCTCAACACAGTCTGAAGACAACCTGAACAGGATGGAAACACAAACACAACAGATGTTGGAAAGGTTTTCTTCTCTATAAAACACAGATAATTAGCGAGGTCATCTCTTCTATAAAAAGTGGTTCCTGAATTTTGTTATCCGGCTCCTGTCGAGTCTGCAGGCTGAAAAGTTTTCTCTCTTTCTTTTGGTTGTGGTTGTTTCTACATCCTATCGTGACCCCATTAAACTACTGCAACATTTACAGTGTTTGACCAAAAATCTTGACTCAAAGTCCCAGATAAAGCTAGTGAGGAGGGGACCTTGAATTAAAAGATTAGTTCAACGTTTTGGGAAATATGCTTGACGCAGGAGGAAACAGCTTGTCTGGCTTTAACGCTTGGATTACCAAACAGACAGAAACCAAGACTGTCCTCCCGAGAACAACAACACAACAAGTCGTAACGTCAATCAACCAAAAACAACTTATAGTGACGTTTGAGTGACAGATGCCATCTAGTGGCTGTAATAATTATGACCTGCAGCGGTGGTGCAGTTTATATGACGTCTATACAAGGTGACATTTTTCCTCATTCAGAGGAGGAGGATGGACGGAGGCCGCAAGAGACTGTTGTTCATTTCCTGTTTCCAACCGCGAGTCGAGACAGTAAACGAAACTACAATCGTTCTCTAACCTGGTTATTATGGAAGTTGGTCTAACTTTAAGAAAGAAAACCCACAACACATGTTTCTCTGACCTTAACAAAGTGATCAATTTAAACCAAACCATGATCTTTCCCTAAACCCAACCAGACCTCAACCACAGCATTGTCACATCATAAAACATCTTTTCTTTTTTAACAGTGATGTCTAACAGTCTTGGAAAGCACAGATGGATCATGTTGTCCTGCTGATTACTGCCAGATTAGAAAACGCTCCTATGTGTCGTTCTGGAGTCACATGATCAAACGTCTTGCTGGAGACATTCATAATTTGGTTGATTGGATATTTGTTTAGGAATTTTCACCACAGGACCCACATTTTTATTCAGTCTTTCGGTCTGTCTTGTATGGAGAGCAGGTGCCAAAGTCTAGTTTTAGTTCCTGGTTCTTGGGCGTACAGTGGAGCTTGGTGAGAGTGTGGAGAGGGGCTCAACTACAGTTTTTTTTAACCAAGGACCCTGACAGGTTCATGCAGGATCTTAGGGGTGTGCCCGAATACAAATGCATTATTCGGCAAAGCACAAATAGTGGGTTTTATACGAATATTTGTTTCATACAAAGATTTTAAAAGTTATTTGTTGAAGGTGTTCCCCAGAGATAAAGCTGAGCTACTGACACAAGCAAAGTGGTCCCAAGGGACTCTCCATAACCTGTTGTTCCTCTTCTCCTTTCCACAAAGTTAGGTTGTAAAAAATAGGCAATAAATGAAAAGTGCAAAGTAATAATTGCCTTTGAAGTTCCTCCCTACATGTTACATCATGTCTCTATGTTATGGGTGTATAAATAGGTAGAGGTCTGCCTGCATTGAGGTGATGAGTAAAGTTTTAGCTCAGTCAGCGCAGTCGTCTATGATCTGGGAGACTCCAGTTCAAGACCCGATGTGGGGACCTCCTTCGTAATGTAGTTTATTCATGAACACTTATTGTAACACTTTTATTTTCTAAAATTAAAAGTGTCATAAAAACAAAAACAGGATTTTTAAGCCTCTTCCCACTTTTATTCGAACACAAATACAAATAATTTTGCTGCTTCAACAAATACAGATACAAATACAAATACTGGGATCTCTGCACATCCCTAGTCTATCTGCAGTCTTACAGACCTACGACCCTCCCATCACCCCCGCCAACCCCTGACCATCTCACTGCTCATGCCTAAAACCTAACCAAGAACCAAGTGGGTGTGTCAGGTAGTAAAGTGGGTGTGTCAGTTAGATATTGCGTGTCTGCAGATAGACCTCCTACTTGGGTTCATCTTCTGTTCAAAATCTCCAGGAGGTGATTGGGCTGGAGCTGTTTGTTTCCAAGGTTGAGAATAAAGTTTTTTTCTTCTGCTCCCACCTGACTTAATGAAGGAAAATATATATATCAAATATATATATATCTGTTGAAATATTTATATTTTTTTATGCTAGTGTCATCTGTCACCTGTTAGCAGCTTAAAGCCTCCATGTGTGGAATTTGAACATATACAACTTGTGTCGTCAAGGCAACAAGCAGCTACTCACTTAGTTCATGTGAATTTCTTTTGTTTTCTTATGTGTGTAACAACTGTAAGTTCATACGCTGTAGTTCATTTAGGGGACAGGGATAATAAAAAAGCTCTCGAAACAGTTTAGAGATCTAAAATTGAATTTGCAGATCTTTGATGTTGCTGCTGCTGCTTTCTCTCAACTCTGTGATGAATCTGAGTGTCGCTTCAGTGTCAGACCTGCAGCAGGTTGTCCAAGCAGAGAAACAAGCTGTCTGGGTCAGTAATGGAAAAGTAATGATGATGATGGGACTTCTGCTGCTGCCAGGGGCTGAGACACAGATGATGATGATGATGATGATGATTTTAATGAAATGCCCTGCAGAGATGAAAACACAGACCCTGAAATGCATTTTTATTATGAAGCTCCACCTTATGTTTGAGGCTAGAAAACAACTCAACTGTGAAAAGTGGGAGAACAGAGTTATAGGTGTTATGTGGGATATTGTTACCACGCCGAGTTTATGTCACTGTTCCTCAGATCAAACCTAAAGCTAAAGCTGTTTTGTGTTTTTCTTCTTGTTCTCTTCTCTGTGCAGAATGATGTACGTGCAGAGTTTGTTTTCACATTTTACATGTGCATGTCTGAAGGGGATCTTAAACTTAAAATGCTCAATAGTACCTATAATTATATTCTTTTTGCTTTGATAGAATCTTGTATTTTAGGTGTCGGAGCATTAAAAAACACTGATTATCTTACTCCTTTATCAAATACAGTTTTTCTTTAAACCTGCAAACTTTGCAATGTGACTTTTTTGGCCACTTGGGGGCAGCCGAAACGAGATACAAACACTGACATACGTATTACTGCCTATAAAGTTAATACAGTGAATTTGTTAGCATTTGTTTATTTAAGAAGAGTGTTTCTGGCTCTTTAGCTGCTAAATGCTACATTATGTTCACTAGCTAGTCTACAGTTAACTGTGTCTGTTTGCAGGTAGTGTGGCAAGTTCATCACAGCGTCCAAACAATAAAGTTGTGGTCCATTAAACCTAAAACAATTAATTGAAAGACACTAAAAAACCTCCATAGAACTCAGGGGACCTGCAGAGTTTGGTGATAATTCTCTTAATTAAAGTCAAGAAACTTAAGTTTGTAACTGTGAGTGAACTGTTTCACATACATGTAGTCATGTGATACATTACTAATACAAACATATTGATTATAGCTGCTTTATGATAAGATTAATCTATTATGATCCCTGTAATTGGGTTCTTTCACTCTTCTTTTATTTTGAAATAGTGTCACATGACACCTTCAATTAGTTTCCTTAATTTCTCTAGTAAATCAACATTGAATGATCATTAAAAGTGCTCCTATTGTTAAATAGTAAATTATTAAGCCCACATGGACTTACAAGACACCAAAATACAGCTGCAGTGGTGAATCATTTGTCAAATATAGACAAGAAGACAACTTACATTACATTGCAAACAAAGCACTTTGTCGTCTGTACCTGCTCTACAAATAAAATCAGCCACACAGAAGATCCTGTGGTGGCCCTGAGGTGCAGGACACAACATTTCAGAAAACACAATGAAATTGTTGTTGTGTTTCTGAAATCTTGTTGTGTTTTGCACCTCAGAGCCACCGTAGTTGATTATCATTCATCCAGAAAAAATAATCAGAAATTAAATCATGACCAACAGTCTATTAGCAGCTCTGTGAGACTGCTCATGGTCTAAATGCTAACATCTGCATGCTAACATGCTCTCGATGGTAATACTGCATGTTGATTTTTAGCAGGTTAGCATGTTAACCTCTTAACATCCACTGGAACGCCGGCGACCCACTGAAGCTAGTTGTAAGCAGCTTCGCATCACACAAAAATGAGTAAAAGCAACCGACACAATTTGGCCACTTGGAGACATTTTGGAGATGTTTGTGGACACCAGTGACACTACAAACTAAAAACTCCTTAGATCCGATAAGATTCGGTCTAGAGGTCTGGAATTTTATACAGGTGTGGTTGACAAGATGTAGAAGGTATGTGGTGATTTGCATAGTGCTGATGTAAAGCTCGTCCTAGTTATTGTTATTCAAATATGACTCATCATAGACGAGGACCAAAAACACTTTTTTGAGCCATATTTGAACTGATGTAGTTTTCGTTGTGTTTTAGCCACATGCTAAACAAACACATTTCCAGAAACTGGAAGATGTTACCTTTCAAATGAAGCATAATACCTGCATCTCACAGTTCTTCTGTTATAAGCTTTTCCATTTTGGTATGCCAAATAGGTGAAAATTAAAAAAAAAAAAAAGAGGTGGCTGTTTAGAAGCTTCCCATGTTCACTCATGGATGTATTATAATAGCTGGGTACTGAACTAAAAATAGCGCCCACTGAATATGGGCAGTAGTTTTTCCTCCGCTGGCCCCGCCCATGAGCTCCCGCTCGGCCCACAGACTTTACATTGTGATGACGTCACGGATCGCTTTTCTCGGCTCAAGGAAAGTTTTACAAACATAAAACCTCCATGGATCAAAAGTTCATAATAGAAAGAGTCATAATTGATGTTGTTTGCAGTTCGAGGTGTCCTGTCAACAGTTTTACAGGCGTCTCTTTTACAGTGGTGGTCTATGGGGAAAATCCTTTTTGGGCCACAAGGGGATTTTTTGATGCAATACCGCGAGTGGCCACTGGGAAAAATTGGCTGCAGCGGCGGCGCCCTATCCAGCTCTTATTATACATCCATGTGTTCACTGTGCTGGTTTAGTTTATTAGCATGCTAGCATTAAACACAAAGTGCAGCTGCGGCTGATGGGAATGTCATTAGTTTTGCAGGTATTTGGTCAGAAATTAAATTTTGACCAGAGGGTGGCGCTAGATGGAAAAAGTCAGGAGATCAAAGTTATTACGACTCATCTACTGGGGAACATGAATGTGTGAACCGAACCTCACGGGAATCCATCCGACAGTTATTGAGATATTTCAATAAAGAACTAAAAAGTCAACCTCATGGTGGCGCTAGAGGAAAAGTCAGAGGATCATCAAAGTCAGTAGAACCATGAATGTTCTGAAGCAGCTTTTGATCCAATTCATCCAGCACGTTACACATATTTCACAGAATAAGTGAAAACTTTGACCTAACAGCGGCAGTTAGAATCTATAATCTTGAATATCTCTTGTAAATTTTAATCCAATCCATCAAATAATTGTCAAGATATCTCACACTGAACAATAAAACGCTAGGATCACCTAAGGAGGATTTATTCACTGGGGACCATGAACGTCTGAAAATTTAATGGCAATCAGTCTGGACCGATGTGATAGGCTGACTAACCGACACTGGCACCTCTACTGACGTGCCGGTTTAAGGACTTTAAATATGGGTTGATTCATTGAAGCACTAAATAAGCAACTTCAAAAAATGTGCATAGTTGGGAAAAAAAGTGTAAATTAAAGAGTTCATCAAATGAAAACTGACTGATCACCTTAAACTGTCCTCAATATGTCAATTAAAGGTAAACTTACACTGTTTTTCCTCTAAATATTCATGCAGACTTTGCCTAAATATGAGGTTTGTCCACGGAAGATAATAGATAGATAGATAGATAGATAGATAGATAGATAGATAGATAGATAGATAGATAGATAGATAGATAGATGTTTTCTGGCGCCCTCTAACAGTTGTTTACCAGTTTTATTTAAAAAAAAAAAATCAACAGCAGTTTTTATTTTCTCGTCAGATCAGAGGAACAACTTCGTCTGGAGTCGATCAGAAGAAAACATTTGACCCTTTGTGTTAATTTGTTGATGTTTTCAGTGCTTCAGTAATTTCAAGCTGAGAGGCGCATAAAGTTAGAAACAGTCAACAGCGAACAAACAGGAAAAGGGAGGATTTCTCTTTTCACAATAAAAGTCATGGTTGTTTCTACTGATTACGTTGGCATCAGATGAGATGTCTGATTCTTTTTGCAAGACAGAAATCAAAATGATAATGATAACAAGCCCGCTGGATGTTTCCCGGGCTACATTTAAATCTTTTGATTGACTGATTGATTGATTTAATGTATCTGAAGAAGGCTGTTTTGACATTAATCTGCTGAAAGTGGAAAGTTTCTCTGAGCTCATTGAAAATCTGATTTTTAATGGCCTATGAGCATGATTTGTGACATCACGACTAGTTTGGAGCCAATCGTGGTCCAGTATTCAACTTACACCAGTGTGATGTGGAAACTTGAAGCCTCCAGAGCACAAACATTAAGAACAGACTGTTCAGTGAAGTAGGAGACATCTGGTGTCCAGCAGTTAAACTTCTGAAATTAGCAATATTTACATATTTTTAGATTCTGGAATGTTTAATTAGTGAGAAGGAGAAGATGCCATTTTAATGATTTTAACGTGGTAACTATACTCAGTGCTGGAAGTATTCAGACACTTAAGGTAAAATACCGAAACAACAATGTAAAAATACCCCATTACAAGTACCCACATAATGAGCTTTTAATATACAACACATTGTTAAAGATGAAACCAGTGGTTTCCAACCTTTTTTGGCTTTTGACGTCTTACAAAAAGCAGTGTGTAGTCGGGGTCACATTTCACATGTCTATGAGTTGTTAACAGCTCCACCAAATAGTGATTTTTCCCTCTAAACTTCTCACATGCTTTCATTTCAAAAGATTAGAGAAAAAGTCCAAAAACTGAAAACAGATTTGTGTATCAGAACTTTGTTTTTTCTTCTTTCCTCTCCCATTAATCATCTCACGACCCCTCAGACGACCACTGGACTAAACTAGCTAACTGTATATAAAGTAGTGTAAACTAGCTCCACCTCCAGCAGCTACAACAGTAACATGCTGCTCTAACACTGATGCTTCACTATTAATAATCTAATGATGTCATATATAATAATATATCAGTCAGAGGGACCAAACCACTACTTTTACTGCAATACTTTAACTACATCAAGCTCATAATACTTATGTACTTTTACTGTAGTAGGATTTTTCATGCAGGACTTTTACTGAAGTAAAGGATCTGAGTACTTACTCCAGTACTAGTATTATTAGAAGTATTAGTACATGTCTGGGGTGGATCTTTAAGTGAAGGTGGGGATCCACAGACTGCTGCGTCGGCTCTTATTTTGACAATAAAAACGCCGCCATGTTCCGGTTGTCTTGACGCAGCTTTGCGGGGGACGAACAGCGCCGCTGCCGCACACACAGTCTGACTGACTTTGGATTTTTTTGGGGGGTTTTGAGGAGAAGCTTGGAGAGAGAAAAGAGGGAGAAAGAAGCCGAAAACAGAGATATAAGTCGGCTGCTAACGGCGGAATGGCGGACCGGGACCCGGCGCCGATTCCTGCGGAGGTGCGGGCTAAACTGGCCGAGCTGGAGCTGGAGTTATCGGAGGGTGAGTACTTGGATTTCACCGCTGAGCTCGGCGGCTCTGCCCGGCTCTGCTGCTGCTGCTGCTGCTGCTGCACCGGGGGTGTTTTGGCTCGCTGCTGGTCGGTCGGTCGGTCCCTGCTGACGGGACCAACCGGCTCCAGAGTTAGTTAGTAAGAGCTGCAGGGTGGGGGGGTATTAAAAAAAAAAAAGTGTTGAGCTCTTACTGCCACAAGTTCAAGTCCACGTATTTATTCCATGCTGCCATCATGACTGCTCTGGTTTGTGTGGCTGTGATTTGGATGCAGGGGATGTGGTGTGTTTTGGTGGTGTGGCAGTGAAGTGGAAACACACCTGGCGTGCTGTGGAGGGACCATAGTATTCTTATGATATTCTTTATGATGCATCAGAGAGGATTACTGCACTGAAATAGCATCAAACCCTCATTTTAAAATATATAAAAGTACACTTAAACTTCACATTTTAGCACCACATAATACTATGAATATATATAGGATTATAACAGAAAAGTCATCACTGTGCACCAATTATTTTAACGTAAAAATCATCAGTATGCATCAAGCAAAACTACAAAACTCTCCAGGAATATTAAAATGATATCATTAGGGCTGCAGCAAATGATGAATATTATTATGAATGAATCTTTTTTTTCTGATTTATCATTTGATCCTTACTCTACAATATGTCCAGAACCCTAAAATATTCAGTTTATAATGATGTAAAGCAGATAAAGGCTCATATTTTAGAAGCTGGAAACAGAGTTTTGACATTTTGCATGATCAATCTATTGAATTTTTGCTCTCTTCATGAGTTCCAAGAGCCCAAGATGACGTCTTTTTTAAAAGTCTAAAAAACATCAACCAGAGAAAGTTATGTGTTTATTATTATTGAATTTTCTGTGCTGCCTAATTGATGAGTTGACTAATCATTGCATCATTAGATATCATAGCAGATAAACAACGCCATAAAGTACAGTTTAAAGTCTCTATTGAGCACCAGAGACACATTAAAGCCCCCCCCCCTCCCAGTGGGAATATCATAAGAATACTACAGCGATTTACCTTTGGGTTTGTCGATAAGAAGTTGTTGTCAGAGAGGGTTTTTTTTTTCATTGTCATATTGGAAAATCCCGTTCAGCAGAGTCCTGCATGCTGCTTAGATTATGTGCACAGAGTGTGCAGCTGTTACCAGACACAGTTTTCACATGACACACTGCAGCCAGGCGGCGTTTTGAGAGGATGAATGATTTCCATTATATTCCAGATTTTTTTTTTCCATAACACCAGAGCATATATTGGTCTCTTTTGCAAGACACTGAAATGCAGCCTTGGTATTGATTTTCTCATTAGCTCCCTGCTCTATTCTCCCTCCCTCCCTCCCTCCCTCCCTCTTCTTCTTCTTCTTCTTTTTCAGATTGATATGTCACATTGCTGCAGACTCACTCTCAGCCTGGAGAGTATCATAGTGTCATATTTCAGCTGCCTGCGAGCAGTGTTTTCCCTGTTTCTCATCTGAGTCTGGAGGCTTCGCGGGGCTCAGCCATGTATGGAGAAAGAAAGGGGAAAAAGGCAGGATAGGGAGAGAGAGAGAGAGAGAGAGATAGAGATACAGAGAGAGAGAGGAAGCGACTTTAACAGCTGACTGCAAACGCACACATCGCATTTTAATGTTTCTGCTGCTGCTGCTGTTGCTGCAAATGCGGGTTTCAAAAGCTGAGAGAAGAAAGCAGTGATGAAGGAGGGGAGGGATGAGGAAGAAAAAAAAAGATGACACACGTTCCCTTTTTTTTTTTCTTCTTCTCTTTTTATTGTAGCTCAGAGTTCTCCAATGTAAACAAGTGCGTCTGAGGGAAATGGGGTCAGATGCCCCGTTGCATTATTTACATGCTCAGCTGACGTTGTAAATGCACGGCGGCGGCGGCGGCGGTGCTGAATGCAAAGCTTCCCCGCATCCCGCAGACTTTGACCTAATTTTTCGATTTCCACGCATCATCCCTTCCTCTGCTTCCTCAACCCCTTTACCGCCGGGGGCTGGGGGGGTTAAACCGGCGGCAGGAAATGCCATTATCACCAGTCAGGTGTCAGGAGCCCTTGAGCAAGGCATTAGACCCCTCTCTGCCCCCCCCCCCCCTCCTCCTCCTCCGTCGTCATCCCCCTGGAGGCTCAGTGGGATGATGAGATGCTGAATCCTCGTCTGGAGGTGGAAAACATCCTCGCAGCGCCGCACGTGTCGGCTTCTGTTTGAGGTTTTTGAAATTGCAAGGGGGCGGCGTTTTTAGGGAGGGAGGGAGGGGGGGCGGGGTAAACTCTCCTTTGGTGCACGTGCTTGCTCAAGGGCACCTCAGCATCGGCAGTGAGTCTGTTACAAGTGTCAGTTTTTAATAGATATCACCAAGATCAGAGAGGAGAGCTTGATTTCCTTCAACTTGGTCTCTCTTCCTACATTTCCCAGAATGCCTTTTTATCAACCTCAGAGCACAGGTGTGAATCTGAGAGTGATAAACGTAGCGGCCCAGCTGTTGGTGAACATGTGTAGGTGAAGAAAAGAGCAACACGGTGGCACTCACCTGTCGTGGCCGCAATGCATTTTGGGGGAATTTGTTGCTCTCGCTGAACGTTAGTTGATGTTTTCGATATCTGAAACATTTTTTTTGCCATGAATGTGATGTGATTTGACATGTTTTAATACTTTACATGAGTGTCAGTACTGATACTGAGATAATATTTGTTTTATACCTTCATTTTTGAGTTTGTGAGTCTGGTCACAACTCGACTATTTCAACAAAATAAGCCAAACTTCTTAAACACATCAGTGATTAATGTCGTCTTAAAACAAACAGCTGCACAAGAACTAAATTAATAGTTATTATTTCTGTAACTTACATCAGGGACTTAGCGATTGATTATTATTGATTCACTGAGTAAACAGTTATTCTTTAAAATGTCACAGATTCCAAATCTCAAGTTTGGAGCCAAACAAACATGAATTAATCTACTTCCAAGTAAAGTGTGTGTGTGTGTGTGTGTGTGTGTGTGTGTGTGTGTGTGTGTGTGTGTATATCTTATTCCTCTGTGCCGTTGACCTCTGTTGATGTCCAGAAACTATTAAAAACACATCAGTGAGTCACGCTGCTGCTGCTGCTGCTGCTGCTCTACTGGGTGACATGTTCCTTCATAATAACAGCGATCATGGTTTCAGTCTCAGGAGAGCAGTTCCTTGTACGGCGGACGCTATTGAGCATGTGCGGGAATTTGGTTCTGTTTACTTGAGCTTCGCCAGAGCTTGTTGTGCTGTGTATCAACAGTAACTGGGAAGCTACTGGGAAAATGTAGTGAGCTAAGCTACCAGTACATACATTAAACATTACATGAAATGAAGCTCTACTACACTGAAGCTTTTGTAGCAACAACATAACAGAAGTAGTTTACTACATCGAAGCTACTTTTATATTTATTATTACTGTATTTTATATGATTGGCAGTTACAGTCCCAGTACCTGTTCAGACAGCAAGACTGTGGAGGTTTATCAGAGCTCACTGGGTCACTGCTGAGTAATAAGGACGTCTCGTCATTCAGGAAAATACAAATGTCTCAATAAAGATCCTGTAATATGTTGAATATGTTGAGTCAAGAAAGAAACAGTCAGTCAGAAACAGAAGAGACGTCTAAAAATCGGTCCTCATAAAGATAGACGTACAAAGAATACACACACTCTCTCACTGCTGTATGAAGCAGCTCCCCCTCCTCCTCCTCTTCCTCCTCCTCCTCCTCCTCTTCACCGTCTCTCTCCATCGGTGTGTGTTTCTGTGCAGCTGCAGACTGACAGGTTGTCCTGAACTAATCTGGCTGCTGGCTGAATATTAAGCTCTGCAGTTCAGCCCAGATAACAAGCTGTCCACCTCGACACACTGCAGATTACACACACACACACACACACACACACACACACACATTGTTGTATCTGCTTTATTTTTTGTGGTAAAATCTAGATTATTTTCCCCTTTTTTCTATTTTTGGAAAGTGAGTTTTTGTTGACTCTTCTTTGGGTTTTCAGCAGATGCAGTTAAAAGTTTCTGTGCTTGTTTTTATTTCCAAACAATATAATAAATATAAAACACATCATTTCCTTTATAAACAAATTAACACTATAGATAAATTAATGAGTTTAATTGAGCCATGAAGTGTTTTTTTTTTCCATGTGATGAATGATTAAGAAAGAGGAGATCAATGAATCAAGACAAGTTTATTTCTGCATCACTATTGATCCATTTTACGCTAAAAATCACTGCTGAATCATTCATTCATTTATCTCTCAGATGTCTAATCAATGGAAGGACCTGAGTCCGTCAGGACTGGTTTCAACGTTTTGCTTCACAGCCTTTTTTTTTTTTTTTTTGGAAGAAGAACAGCAGGGATTCAGATTGTAATTTAAAGGCGCTCCTTTTTATATTAAAGGAGCATTTCCTGGCAGCTTGCGTGCACCAGACGCATCTTTTTCATCACTGTAATCAGCTAAGTTGCTTCAATTGGAGGACGAAGGCTGTTTGTTCATTAGCAGAGTGAACGCTGATACTCATTATCCCAGTCTGTCTCTCTCTCTCTCTCTCTACTCTCTGTTTCTGTCTCTCTATCGCCTCTGAATCTTTTCACATTAAAACGCTGATTCCTCGTCCCACAGCAGCGGTGAGCAAAACTCCTGTAAATAATTAAAGGATTCATTTGGATTTAAAGGGAAACACTAAATTAACACTAAATTCACTTCTGTTTTGAGTTAAACAATCAGCTGATTCAGGTCCCTGTGTGTAGTTTTTGCCTCTTTCCAGAGAAAATAAAGTGATTCTGCACTTTAGATCTGATGGCAATTAATCGATTAGTCGATCGACAGGAAATTTTTGCTTTCAGCTTCTCAAATGTGAAGATTTAAAGATTTTATTTATTTTATTTTTAAGCAAAGATGCCAAAAAGTAGCTGGTTGCAGCTTCTCGAATGTGAAAATTTGAAGCTTTTTTCAATGTCAACTGAATATCTTTTGGATTCTGGACGAAAACAAGACGTTTGAAAGTTATATAGTTATATAACGGGCACATTTTCACTGTTTTCTAACATTTTATAGACAAAATCATCTTGTTTTGTAGCATCAAGTTTCCAAAATCCAAAGATATTCATTGTTATTATCACTGATGACACAGAAAATCATCAAATACTCACATTTGATAAGCTGCAACATGCAAATTTTTGGCATTTTTGCTTGAAATATGACTAAAAATTTCTGTCGATTGACTAATTAATGATTAACGGACCCAGATCGGTGACTGAAAAAGAGGCTGACTTCAGATGTGGACATGAAAAGGGTTTGAAAGTATTTTTTTTGACATTTATTCAGTCTTATGAAGTGTTTCAAAACAGGCTAAAATGTTACTTTTAGTACAAAATCTGAAATGTAGATGGATTTCCTTTTTAGTGACATCTGGTCTTGATAAGATTCCTCAGTGAGGTTTCAACAGTGTGTTGTTTTAAAGACCTCTATGTCTTTCTTTTTCTCTGAGGATCTTTCCGTTCATAGCAGAGCAAGAAAAAAAAAAAACCTTCCTGCTGTTTCAGTTCTGATAATTACAGCAGTCTGTTTGAAACAGGACTCCACTGTCCACATATGATTTATCGGTCTTGTTCTGTGCCACGGAGGCTGTGTTTTGTTCTCAGAATAGCTGTAAATGTGAGTCTCAAGCTCGAGCAGTCGTCCTGGATCTCGTAGGGTCGGTACCCAGAATGCATCTCACTCAAAACTGAGGCCGTCTGGGTTCACTTGGTTTCCAGCCGGTGCAGTTTAAGGCTGTAACAGGTCATCGTTTTCATTATTTATGTAACTTTTTTGTCTCGTTGAATAATCATTTTATCTGTAAAAAAAAGTTACAAAATAAACCGGTTAATCGATCATCTACCGACTAACTGATTTATTGACAGTTTTTGTTTCTTGCTTCAGGGAATCAGCTTCACGTCTACCGCGAATCGTTTTCACGGTGTTATATAGCGTAACAAACAGATCTTCCTCTGTTACTGTCACAGTCTAGTCTGATAAATGTCCTGATGAAAACAATATTAAGATGGTTGAGTCTGTGCATCTGTGTCGAGTTTAAGATGGTTTTAACAACCCGACCGTCCACACATAGCCTACATGCTACGTTTAGGTGTCGGTGGAAGAGTCAACTGTCAGATTGACATTTACAAACAGAGCATGCATTTGACACTTATATTAAAATGAATGTGTCTCCACAGAGATGTAGCAGATCCGGTGTGTGAAGATGTTGTTTGACACTTTTATTTGCTTTCTCTCTTCTGTATTCTTTTGTTTTCAACTCACCTTTTATAGATGACATATTCTGCAGGTCTATATTTATATTCTGGGGCTCTACTGGAATATATTTGCATGATTTACAGTTAAAAAAAACTCTTTATTTATCTTATACCAGCCCTTTATGCAGCCCCTCAGTTCAGCCTCTGTTTTTTAGCTCCTGTCTCTTTAAGGCCCCTCCCCTCACCACACACACTCTGTTCTGATTGGTCAGCTTCAGGAAGCTTCCTCCAGCTCTGGAGGCTACGTAAACAAACTACCATAAACTACCATAGCAACCAAGACTACGGAAAGATGGCTGTTTTGTGGGCGTGTGTAACAATCTGACATCATCACGAGGAGGAAGTAGAGCTAACTTTGCAAACGAAGCGTTCAGGGCAGGTTGAAGCCCTGACTTTTGACTTGCAGGCAGCATTTTTACATACGTTCACCTCAAGTTTTGGAACTTTGACCACGTTTAACACAAACAACCAACATTATAATGGTATAAAAATGACAGAAAATCATAAAAAGCATGATATGTCCCCTTTAAAGATGTTATCATAGCACTTTAAAGTTATAAAAACTCAAAAGTACGCATATCGAGAAGGATTAAAACATCTTTTTTAGGTCAGCCACCAGCGGCAGGAAGACTGAAGGTCTTGTTCATGGGTACTTGCTGAACCTGGTTTTAAGGGTTAAGGATGATTTTCTTAATCGACTTTTCATCGTGGCTTCGAGGTCGGATCAGTGAGTTAAGAGTCACCTTTATGACGTTATTCCTCCTGCCCCCAAAACCCCAAAAATAGTAAATATTATGCAGTTCAGATGAGCATCTCCTTCATTGTGATTCTTCAAGAAAGACCTGATTAATATTTCATTAACTCTCTGAAACTCCCAACAAAAAGATCTTGTGTCATTATCTCCTCTGAGGGACAGAGAACTATGAGATTTCTTACTGTTAATAAAAGGCCAAACCGGCTAAACCTCCTGCTTCACAGTTTAATGTATTCAGCCGCTGACATTTCACTGAATCAGTTACAAGTTATGGGGCTAAAAACTAAAAAAAAAAAAAAAAACCCCTCTGCTGCCTTCAGACTTTTAATTTACTTTTTCTTACTTCTTAAGTTTTTGCTGCGTCAAACTGTCAAGTGAATTTTTACAAATTCGAAATGTGGAAAACACTGAAACACTCATTAGGTGTGTTTGCATCAGGGAGCTTTTTCGTTATTTGGTCTGAGCAAACACTGATCATGTTTTATGCATTCATGTGAAGAAAAAAAATGAATAAATACACCTATTAATATTCAGCCAAACACCTGACGGCTGCACAGCAGAGTTGAACACATGGAAAGTTTGGAGAAAAGTTTGTCATATGTGATAGTAAACTGAATATCTTTGGGATTGAATCATCGGTCGGACGAAACGAGACATTTAAAGACGTCACTTTTGAGTCTGGGAAATTTGTAAATGGTCAGTTTACACTATTTTCTGACAGTTTATAGACCAAATGATTATTTCAAACATGCATTTAAAAGTTGATGTGAAGCTTATATGAGGCTTCAGCAGTCTGAGTTAGTCTGACACATTTACAGTCTTTTTAGCATCAAATTCCCTTTTTGTGTTGAGCTGCGGTTGAAATATAGTAACAAAAAGAGAGACTTTGGCACTAAAAAGACTGTAACGATGAAAGATATCTACTTGATTTGATTGCTGAAGCTTCATATCGGCTTCAAATGAGCTTTTAAATACATGTTTGCACAGGAGGAAGACTGTGGGTTTTGTCTTTCATCACATATATTGCAGAAATTTGATCAAATTCTGCCAAATTTGCAAAAATCTTAAAAATAAACTGAAAATCAGCTGCAAGAAAAGTATGTTTATAGCCTATATTTATCAGAAAATCACAGTGATAGTCAGTTTAAAAAAAAGACAGATGTTGCGACAGGTGGGCGCCATGGCAACAAGCTGTCACTTTTTTTTTTTGAGGCTTTTATTGGTCGCCGCTGGTGATCCGGGTGTGGTGCGACCTTTGGATGGGAGCATGTTCCACGTTCTGTGATATAACGTGCTGCGAGGATACGGTTATCTTAACTAACACACACACTGCAGTTAACGTTTTCTCTCTCTGTTTACACACACACACACACACACTGTTACCTTTTCAGTGACACCGGCTGTGAATGAATACTGGATAATTGCCTGTGACTCAGCGATATAAATAGAAAGCGTGTCAGTGTGTTTCATCAGTGGGCAGAGTTCAGATCTCTGCAGAGGAAACCAGCTGAGACTCTGAAGTCTTCTTGACTCTCTTTTTATGATTTTACATTTAAATTCAAAACTCTTCACCAGAACAGCTACAGTTGTGAATTCAGTTATTCTAAGTTTTTTTTTTTTTTTACAGAAATTATAATCTGTAGGCTATTTGAATCCAGTTTGTCAGCTGATAATGTACAGTTTTGAATGGCAGCTTAATTAATGTTGACAACCTGTAGATAAAACTTGAAAAAATTAGATCTGAGCAGGATATGAACACTTTGAATCAACAGGAGTAGCCTTAAAGACACAGGTAGCGACTTGCTGGTGAGGAAGAGACTGATAATTGTTCTCAGCAGGTGTTGGAGACAAACCAGAGCTAAAAGGAGAGTTAATATTGGACTTAACACTCATCAGGAGGACACAAATACATCAATCTGAAGGTTTTGAAAAGTCTAAAATTTAAAGGGGACTTATCATGCACATTTACAGGTCTATATTTATAATCTGGGGCTCTGCTAGAATATCTTTGCATGATTTACAGTTACAAAAAACTCCTTATTTATCTTTTACAGGCCCTTTACGCAGCCCCTCAGTTCAGCCTCTGTCTGAAACAGGCCGTTTTAGCTCCTGTCTCTTTAAGGCCCACCCCTCCCCCACTCTGTTCTGATTGGTCAGCTTCCTCCAGCTCCGGAGGCTACGTAAACAAACTAAAGTAGCAGGATTTCACTTCTTTTTCTTGTTCTTTACTTACACTACTTTACTATAAACTTCTCAAATACATCCGTACATGTTTGAGCCCGTATCTGATCTGAAATATGCAAGTTGACAACACAAACAACCTGTGAAACAACCATAGCAACCAAGACTACAGAAAGATGGCCGTTTGTGGGCATGTGCAACAATCTGACATCACGAGGAGGAAGTAGAGCTAACTTTGCAAACAAAGCGTTCAAACCCTCAGTTCAGCCTCTGTCTGAAACAGGCCGTTTTTAGCTCCTGTCTCTTTAAGGCCCGCCTCCTGATGAGCCTACTCTGTTCTGATTGGTCAGCTTCAGGAAGCTTCCTCCGGCTCTGGAGGCTACGTAAACAAACTATAGCAGTCGGATTTCACTTATTTTTCTCAGTCTTTACCCGAAATATAAACCTCTCAAATAAATTTGTGCATGTTTGAGCCGAAATAGGTTGAAACCTCGGCTTTTGGACTAATATTCAATTTGGTGAACAGATGTGTTTTTTGTCTCTTATTTCCCCGTAACAAACATTTCTCCCTGATTTTACCTAGATATACCGGTTGTTATAATACCAAGCTATTACCTGCTTATTACTTTGGTAATTACCATGATATTACCTTCTTATTACATCTTTTTATCAGAATATTTCCCAATTATTACTATGTTATTACTGGAATATAAAGTGCCACCAAAAATAGTTGGTCCTATTGTGAACTGTTTGTCCTTCTCCATGTGATTTGGTGTTTTACTAAAAGATGAATCCACCATCATAACTCAGAAGAAAACATTTGTTTCACTTATGTCAGGATACGTTTGTGCTTTCCCTGCATTGTAACGTCTCACCTTTTAGACCGCCAGTTGCCATAGAGATGTTATTTTCTCTCCTCCTTCCTGGGAGATTATGACCTGTGGGGACGGAGAGAGGCTCGTTGGACTTTAGTGCCGCAGAGTTTCTATCACACAGCAGAGCTATAAATTCATATTGGGTCTCTTTGTTGGCTCCCTCGAGCAATAAGAACAGTGATTCAAGACTCCAGACGTGCAGTCACTTGACGTAAATCCAACCGCTGTCCTCACTTGACTCCCACCGGAGAAATATCCGTTGAAATTGTCGCTTTATTGCAGACACTGCTGTTGTTAAAAACAGTCTGAGACGAGCTGGCTGAGGTGAGCAACACTTCAGATCCAGTGAAGTGACATCAGCCTCTCAAAGCTGAGAAAACACACCAAACTCACAGCTGTGGAGGATTTGAGAAAAAAAAAAACCTCCTCTGAGCTCCTCGGTCGGTTGTTTCGGGAGAACACAAACACCTTTTTCATCTGAATGCAAATCATCCTGCTGCAGCTCTTTCCCTCGTCTCAGGGTGGTCTCTCTGCTGTCAGTGGAGAGTTATACACCTCCAACAGGCACACAGGAGGTGGACAAAATAATAGAAACACTTTGCAACTTGCATTTTTCTGCCTCTTTGTTAAGGATGTTGAGACTTTCTTAACACTACAGCATACAATGATATTTTAGACACTAATAATACCCTCTCATCCATATGTTTATGCAGGATTAGCATGCTAGGCTAACAGTCCATTAGCTGTGTGACTTTATATCTGCACCGTGACGTCTTTCAGAGCACACAAACACTGTAAACACACTTGTCACCTGCCCAGCAAGGTGCTGTTAAACCAGAAACACAGAGGCTACATCTTATTTTTCATACAGTCTATGGGCTACACACAGCACAGCACGGCTATGCTAAAGATGCTAGCCATGCTAACTAGCTGCTAGCCGTTGCGCAGGCTGCGTTTGTCAGTGTCGGAGCCTCCATGGTAAATGTGGTGGGTAAATGTGTGTTTTTAAAGCTTATTTCGGGGCTGTGCTTTATTTCATTCTGCAAGGTACTGAAACTTAGCACTGATTGATCTGACGTGAATCTGTACTTGTAGTGCCGACGCAATTCGGTCGGTACCCTTAAAAGTAATCGAGTTCGGTACTGATCCCAACTAATAGTGTTCTTCCAACTTGGTGAAGCCTCTCTCCTGTTTCAACATGGTCGTTCCCCCATTCACAAAGCCAGCTCCATAAAGAAATGGTTTTCTAGTTTGATATGGAAGAACTGGTCTGCACAGAGCCCTGACCTCAACCCCTCCAACACCTTCAGGATGAACTGTGACTCAACTGTGACCCAAATCCCTGCAGACAGGTTACAACTAGAGTTGCTAAAGGATATTAATCAATAACTATTTTGATAATCGATGAACCGTTTCAGTTTGTTCAGTAATGTGCTCATATATGACAGTAAATCAAATGTATTATGGTTTTGGACTGTTGGTCTGGCAAAACAAGCAAACTGAAGACGTCACACTGAGTCATTTTTTCACTATACTTTAAAATTTCATTGACTGAACGATTCATCAAAAAAATTGGCAGATTAATTAATAATGAAAATAATTGTTAGTTGCAGCCGTAGTTCCAACATCTGGTGGAAAGCCCCGAACCAAAAGAGGCTGATATAGCAGCAGATTAACGTTGATGGTCTTAAAATGAGAAGTAAAACAGAAGAGCAGCAGAAGGGCCGCACGAACCCTCACGGACATGTGCGAATGACATCAATTAATGTCACGCGGACCAGTGCAGCCACGTAGACATGGAAAGCATGAATTGGCCTTAAAACATTTGCTCTAACTGTGCACTCTTAAAAAAACAAAAACAAATTACCTGATAGTGACTTTCAGATCAAACCACCACTAAATCTGTTTTTGTTTTTTTTTTCTTTTTAAATATTAATTTGAAAGCTTCTCGCTTTTCTGCACTTCCTGTCAGTTCTCTGACTGGACGTCAACCTGTCCTCCGTCTGCCTGCTGAGAACTGACAACCTAAAGCAGGCTGAAACAAACGGCTGTTCAACCCGCTGACATTTCCAGCCCTCAGATTTGTTGTGCTGCGAGGCTGACAGCGAGGGCAGATGAATATTTATGCGGCTGCCTCCTGCGAGAAGCCACCCGGCTCGCGGAGAGGTTGACAGCTGATGACAAACATGTGGACTGACTTCATGGAGGAGGAGGAGGAGGAGGGGCGGCGGCGGGGTCCTGCGAGTCCCTCCACGCCGCTCGTACTTCGGCCGTTGTGGTGTTTATACTTAAATCAACAGTTTTTAAGCTTTTTATTTATCCAGTAAAGGTTGATGTGTTCATGTTTGTGTTACTAAGGACAACCAGAGTCCACAGTGTTACTTCTCTAAAGTGTCGAACCTGCTTCCTACTCTTATTTTCTCAATAAAAGTGACAATTTTCGCTTGTTTCAAACACAAAACAACCTGTTGAAAGTATTTTCTAAAATCCAGTTTTATTTTTTCTCAATTCTAGTATGACGACCTGCGTAATCATTTCTTGTTTTAAGACATAAACACTAATTTCTAGAAAGAAAGTCTGACTTCTATTTGAAACAATTTGAAATATTCTTCCTGTACAGGTAGATTTTTTTATTTGGTTCAGTGGTTAAAGCCTACATCCTACTCCGGAGCCGGTTGCACCAGTTAAACGTTCACCCAGTCGAAAGACCAGACTGGACCTGTTGCACCATCCAGGCGTAGAGCTACGTCTGAGATTAAATCTTACATCTAGTCAAAAGTAGGTGTAAAGTGAAAAGTTGTGACTGGTTTAGCTTGACAACCGGTTTGTGCTTGTTCTGCCCGCTAGCGCTAACTAATGCCAAGTAGAGAGCTTAGCTGTGTGAACCAGAACAAGAAACTAACCTGTTTTGTCCATAATGCCGAATCCACCACAAGACCATAAGCAAATAAAGTAAAGTGAAAAGTCGTGACTAGTTTAACTCACGTTTGACAACCAGTGTGTACTTGTTCTTCCTGTTAGCGCTAACTAATGCTAATGCTAATGCCAATGCTAATGCCAGTGCTTTTTTTTTGTGGTGAATGTCCATAATGCCGAATCCACCACAAGACCCTAAGAAAATCATTAAAATATTTATTTCATTTTCCAACTTTCGACATATTTTTTCTCCGGTTACCACAGCAACATTTAACTGACAGATTCGTAAACAAGGTTTAGCATTACGTTATCTACCAGACCAGTCACCAGACGTCTTGTTTTTTCTCATTAGTGTTTTGTTTGCGTACTAAAATCTGCAAATTCACTTTTTTTTTTTTTGTTTCACAATCTGAGTAACTTAATTTCCGTTTCTTCTGCTCAGCAGACAGTTTTAATCTATTCGTTGGAGCCAGTAAATGTGAGTTTGTAACCATAGCGACGTGAATGGCGTGTTAGCGTGGACGTGCATCGTCTACACCAGGCGTAGCTGCACCTAGTCATAGTTTTAGATGGTGCAACAGGTGTAAATATTTATCACAAGGCTGTACACCAACATTTTTACGTCCAGCTGGTGAAACCAGCCTCTGAACTGTAAAGAAATCACCTCATCAAGTAATTTTTGTGTTTTTTTTATTGGTCATATTTTCTTAAAATCTGCCTGTACAGCGAGGATATTTCAGCCTGTTTCCACTAGAAATCAACTAGTCATAAATAGGAGCATGTTGTTTTTTAAATCAATATTTAATTATTCTTGATTTTAGAGAAACAACCTGCTGTTGATTGTGTTCAGAACAACATTAACACTGTGGGGGAGGGGGGAGGGGGGGACACACACAATCAATCAATTAACTAAACCTTTGTACAGATTAGTGCAAAGTGCTTTATAAATGACTGACAAGCTGATAATAGTAACAATGACAAATTAAAGAAATAAGCGGGAACATTTTAAAACATGAAAACAATAAAATAAACGATTTAAACTTGGCAGTCAGATACGTGTGAGCGAACATTCCTGGTAGATTAGATTATGACGTGAACGCTGTAATTGTAAGTAACCCGTCTGGCTTCTGATAAGCTGTTAATCTCATGGATGTGTAACTGAAACTGGACTCAATCTGACAACAAAATGTCAAGAAATAAAGAGAGAGAGAGAAAAAAAAAACACCCCAGAGTTTCCCAGAACGCAAGATGACGTCTTCAAATTACTTGTTTTTCTCCGACCAACAGTCCTAAAACCTGTGTTCAGTTTACGATGATATAAACAAGAGAAAAGCAGCAAATCCCCACGTTTTGAGAAGCTGGAACCAACATCACAACTGTTTAATTAATCCTTTCAGCTCGACGCTTTATTGCAAGACAATTCTTGAAACAAATTGATGATTGATGGACTGAAGTTGTTTGGAGAAAGTCGAGTTTTTAGGACTTGATGATAAAATGCAGAAGTCTTCCCGGCTTTCATCTTTCAAGACAAAGCACTTAACCTTTCAGACTCCTCTCAGCATGTCTGAGATTACACATGAACCTTCTGTGTTTACCTCTTCTTCTTCCTCGTGATCTGAACGGAGGTGGCGTTTGTGCTTGCTCAGGTGATTTAGGGGGATGGGGGCAGTCCGATCAATGTCAGATTTCCAAGCCTCGTTTTTTTTTTTACAACAAACCCTTCAATCACCTAATTGGCTTCGGCAAGCGAGCGTGGATCGTAAAAAAAAAAAAAAAAGTTGTATTTTTCCTCCAGAATCAACAATTAACGGGCTGAGTTAACAGTTCTCAGACTGTGGCTGAGTTGTGAGTGTTTATTTGGAGCTGAGGCCTTTTTTTTTTTTTTTTTTTAAACCATCTGCATTTGTGGGCAGCTGATTCTTCTGCATTGTGTAGGGGTACAGAAAAGGGGTTTCTGGGTAAAATGTCACATTTTACATATCTGTGGTTTGTTGCGCCAGACAAGTGCAGATTGGCAGCATTGATGTGACGGCGGAGTTGCTTTACTATGCTAGTTTCTGGCTTGTGAACAGCATCTAAGTCTTAATTAAAGCTGCGACGATTCGTCCTTCCATGTAGTTTTTTTTAGTTTAGTTTGATCCTTTTAGTCATTTTTAAGCAAAAAATGCTAAATATTTGTTGTTTCCAGCTTTTTTTTTTTTTTTTTTGGTCATACATGATAGTAAACTGAATATTTTTGGGTTTTGGACTGATTGTCAGACTAATCAAGACATTTGAATGCATCACCTTGGCTGTGTTATGTGCCTTTTTTTTAGTCTTGCTGCTTCATTCTGGACCAGTTGAAACTTAGACAGGTTGTACCGACTAATACAGGAACAAATACATTTAACCAACATGTAATAAAAGCATTGATGACAGATTCCAAAGTTGCTAGCGGATCAAAAAGTTTGCGACGTTGCAGGAAGCCTGATTGATTGAAGATGTGGCGCCTTGATTTCCACAGATTTCCCAGATTTACGAGTCAACAGACAAAAATTAGGTGATAAGTTGGAGAGTTTTTCAGTGTAACTTAGTGGTAAATAACATTCGGGTTAATTATGACCTCCAGGTGATCATCATGAGGCTTAAGTATAAGTAAAAATGAAGGAAGAAGGAAATGCTAACTGTGATATACTATAGATACAAGTAATGAGAAAGACGTTTGCGACATTTACAGGAAGCTTTAAACACTGGATTCTCATCATCAGCACCGTGTTTTACACTAAAATAAGGGAACGACAACACATCTTCCAATCTTGGAAAACAATTAGCTCTGTTGCCGGTGTGACAGCTTGACGTAACGTAACTGCTGTCGGAAAAAATCCCCAACGACCGCACGCAGTCCTGCAACTGTTCTCTGCCATGCTGCTTCTTCTCAGGGAGGTGATGTCATCGTTGGAGCGGGCAGGAGGGGAGAGGAGGGGAGGGGAGAGATTTTGGGGGGTAGGCAGAGAGGGGGGAGAGAGAGTGGAGGGACGTGTAGAGGGGGGGGGGGGGGGGGGATGTTTCTGGCGGATTGCATCATTAAGCTGCTCAGACAGGCACTTTCAGGCCTCTCTGGCCTGTTTTCTCCCCCTCTTCTCTGACACTTCTGGGTTGTTGTCGAAGCCGGCGTGCTGCTGCTGCGCTGTGAGCGAGAGAGCCGCCGGCACTGAAAGTGAGGTCTCCGGGGGGGGGAGTGGAAGGGGGGGGGGGGGTGAAGAGAACAAAAAAAAACTCCTCTGACCTCTCGCTGTGAAAATAAATGAAGCTGATAGGGAAACACACTCCCATTTTTTTTTTATATATATAAACACACGCCACAAATATTTGCTTTAGATGAAGCGTTTCCTCTGCTCGCAGCTTTTCATCCTGTAACACTTAGTTTATGGTTTCAGCTTTGACCCCCTTGACCCCCCCCCGATCCCTCTAACCCCCACAGACCTGATGAATATTTTCCATTCTGTGTTGCTAATTACAGCCTTCGCCAGATGCTACGTGTTTTTAATGCTTGAAACCATTTTTATGTTAAAGTCAGAGCTTCTTCTTCTTTGGCTTCTATACTGTGATGTATCTCCCAGTGAGATGGAATATTTCAACTGTTACAAGATGGATTTAAATCAAATCTTTCACGTTTGATTGGACCGCTAAAAGAGGGGAAACTGAGCTGTAAAGGACCGTCGCCTCCACACACACACACACACCTCACCTGTTGTTAGATGAGGAGGATGAGGGAGAAATGAGTTTTTGCTCACTGATATAACACTACTACGACCAAAACGTGGTCGAGTGTGGTTTTATATGATGGGTGCAGTTAGCTAGTTGCCCAAACATGCCATCAAACATTTGAAAAAGTTTTGCAGGAGGCGAAAAAACAGGGATTTGGATGTAAAAAATACATCCCAATACAACTTTGGACACTACTACTAAACTTTTGTTTTAAGTTCAGCTTCATTCATCATCACATTAAAGCCAACTGTTGTGTCTGGAGCTCCTTGGAGAACAACACTCACAATTAATGATCCAAAGGGTGACGCAGTTCTTCCACAAAGAGGGAAGAGAGAAGGGGGGGGGGGGCGTCTGAACTCTGCCCAAGTCGGGCTTTAGGGCTTTTGTCTTCATAGACAGTCATCAGCTTGAGTCGGACAATGAGGCGCTTAATCCGTTTAAATAGTACAGCTTTATTAGATTTGCTGCAGAGGAAGAAGATACGGAGCTCCTGTGGTATTGATGTGGTTTGACTGTTCCTACAGGCCACCACACGACCTACGCTCTGAGCTATCCCTTAAAGGATAAAAAAAACAACCGCCGATTGACTCAGCTAGTCGCCGATAGCCGATATATTCATCCAGTCGCCTGCTGGGTTTTGTTTTTCAGCCTTGGCGACAGCACCGCTTGTTATCTATTCGTCTTTTAGTGGTACGCGTCCTCGTCGAGCTCGCTTTGAGACGCCGTTTGTGCCATTAATTTATTTCATTGTCTGGTTCGTAAGCACCTCTGATGTTTTATTGCACCTGCACGCTCCCTCTCTTTTTCCCAGTGTTTTTTTTTTTTCAATCAATTATGCAATTAAAACCCGAATCGAATCCGCACCACCTCCTCGTGTAACGTCAGCGGGTCAATAGGAGCTCTGTGTTTGACATCACCCCCCCTCCTCCTCCACCCCCCCGCCTCCATCCGCCTAGTCGAGCACGTTCGTCTCTCTGCAGGTGAACACTGCGGCTTTGTCGACCGGTGGTTTCTGTCAAGAGAGGTATGCAGATCTGTCCCGCGGACTCTCTTCAGGTCTGTTCCTCTCACCGAGTGGAAAACACTCTTCTTTAAACACTGTGACTCAGACGCTGCCAGCCGGCATTCTTTGCAGAGAAGCTCATGTAGAAAAAAAAAAAAAAAAAAAAGGTCCTTGATACAGTTGAGAGTTAGATGTTAGTAGTAGATAGCAGTATGAAAACAGGTCGGGTCAAAGCAGGAGAGCTTATGTTCTTAGTTATGCTGTTTTGTTGCTTTGGGCGGTTTTTGTAAGATAAATAAACAGCCAGCGGGGTCTGTTGAAGTGTCCTTGAGCAAGATACCGACACACTCTGTGCTCTCTTTATGTAAACAGCTCTTACTATGACGCCACTTAAATGGATAAACTGTCACCTGCCTGCACTAGAAGAAGTGAAGCATCAACAGATTCAGTTTGTGGTCACATATATATGTATATAACCACGTTAAACACCGGAATAGCTCTTGAGTGGCAAATTTGACAGCAGCTGCTTGAATCCTCCGTCCCTGAGGAGTTGAAAAAGTGTGTAAGTGTTTAAATTACAGGTTGAAAAGTGCGTTTTGAGACCCAGAAATCACTGTTACGCAAAGACTCGACTTGGCTTGAGACTCGAAACCAAAAACATTCGAGTCTCGTGTGCAGAAAAACAACGTGTCAACATCGATTTTCATTCCGGTTGTTGACACACTTGTGAAGACGCATATCGGGTCATGTCGGGTTACAGCTAGTGGCTTTTCAGTCACCATCATTTTGAGATATGTATATACTGTGCATATATATATGTATAATGTGATGTTTGTCTGATTGAAACATTGCATAGCAGCAGTAACTAAAATAGCATTTTGGGAGCAAAGAGCAGGTTGCAGATTCTACTTCTGTGCTATGATGTCTCCTCTTTGACCTGTTTTTTTGGATGTGCATATTTTTTTTTCCCCATGGCCGGAAGAAGCTGCCCGCTGTGACTGAAAACAAGGTTGATGAGAGCGCTGAAAGTGAACCAAAACATTAAAGTCGCAGGGCCTTAAAACCAAAACAATGAGGCAAAAAAACACTAAAACGCCCTGAAGAGCTGAGAGGGAAGTCACATGATAATTCACATTCATACACTGATGTCAGAGGTTGCCAACCTGCTCATCAGGATCTAATCTACTGCTCATTCACACACCCACACACTCACACACACACACACACACACACGGCTGGCACAGCCATCAGGTTTAATTTCGGGTTCAGTATCTTGCCCAAAGACGCTTCCACATGCGGACCAGAGGAGCCGGGGGATCGAACCGCCGATCTTCCCGTTAGTGGACAACCCGTTCTCCCTCCTGAGCGACAGCCGTCCGTTTAATACTCCAACCTGTCAGTTGAAAGGACTCGACCAAGAGTTACATCTTGACTTTTAATTTGAAAAAAAAACTTGCTTCAGGGGATCTTAAAATAGCTCCGACCACTGACATTGATCAATCCCTACATGTGTTCTGGTTGTTTTTTTCCCCTTTTAATGCACAGAAAATCCCACATGGTTGAGGCTTATAGAGTCACTCGCCGCCACAGTGCAAAGATCAAACTAAGGTTATTGTTCTTTTTGCTAGTTTTTTAACACTCTAAAGCTAAAGTTCTTTTGACATTCGCCCCTGTGGGTCAGATGAGGAAGCAGCTTGGTCTGTACAGAAAGAGTACAAGTGATGAATTCCATCTGTGTCACAACATAAAAAAAAACCCTTCTCTCTTCTCCTTATCCCTGGAATCTGCCTAGGATTGCCCTCATCCTTGAAGACAGTCTCCAAACTGGTTTAAACCACTTTTGAGATTAGAACGTTGCTGGCTTTGAGGGAGAGAAGGAGAGGGAGAGAGAGAGAGAGAGAGAGAAAAAAGGAGGAGAGGACGGATAAGAGGACTATTGTGCAGTAAATGTTAACAATGCCACGGCCTGCTGGAGCCGAGTCTCGGGCAGTTGGAGGTTTGGCTGCTTGTTTGTCTCTCGGTATGTCGGGGTGATAAACTCTGAGCAGCTCGGATCCAAAGAGCTTGCCAGGAAAAGCTGCCTGGCAGATTAGCTGCAGTACTACGTGGACAACGTTTCACTGAGCACCTTCCAAAACAAGACCACACTCACACACAATGTGCATAAAAAGACTATTGTAACAGGTCAGGGCCGATTGGTGTGTTTAAAATCTTGAAATAGTACCAGTTGTTTCCAGAGCAGCTTGAATTGTGTCCAAAGATCCTGGAACAGCTGGAGTGATCTGCGCAGCGACTGTCATGGAAAGTTTGAGAGCGCTTGCGACACACACGCCACCATGTTGGAAGACGGACAAGAAAATGAACATCACATCCTAACCTCTCCCTCCTGAAACTCTTAGAAATCTTGCAGAAGACACAAAATATTCTGTTTTTTTGCCCTTATTCCCGAAAAAGGCAATATTCCTACTAAACTGTTTACATGGCTGATAAAAATAAATATCCCACTGATATTCCTGTTTACATGCAGCCGTGCACGCTCAGTTTGTCACGTCAAAATATGGAAAAGCGGAGCTGCTTGTGCCGTTTTGCAACTTTGCGTCCGTGTCAACACAGCCTCCCTCTTTCATGCGTTCAACCACCTTCTTTAAAAGGTCGGCGTTGCCATATTTGCTTCTCCTTCCAACCAGAAATGTGAGCTTTTCTTTTAGGGGCAATGCATCTCTACCTCAGCCTTGCAAACTGTCAGCTAGTTGGTTAGTTTACCGTAAACATGCAAGATGGCCGTCTGTTGTAAACTGCGGTAAAAACCCCAATTGAGCTGTATACATGTCCAAAGAACGCTCCTAAAACCTGAATAATATCATCATATCCCACATGTCGTAATTGGAAAATGCTACATTCACAATAAGGCTTTATTCGGAATATCCAAACGGAATATGATGTTTACGACCCGTATCAAATTCAGTATATTGTCATATTCGGAGCCACAATCACAGCTAAACACATAAAAACATCCCACAAACCAGAATGTAAATGAACTGATTATGCTTTCGCACCGATTTAGTAAACTGGAGAAGCAAAGCATGAACTTGTAGTCTGCAGCTGAATTACAGGACTCTCTTAACTACCACAACTTGAGGTTGAAGTCAATGTAGAAGAACCTTAAAGTGCCACCAACGGCCGCTAGATACCGGCTCTAATATACTTCCATTTAAAAAGTGTCAACTTCTCTCTAGAAATATACTAAATCAATACTTAACGAGTCATTATGGTCTCAATCTCTGTGTGCTGGTGGTCATTTTGGAAATTATTGCTCCGTTAATAAGATTTGAAGACTTATAGTAGCTTTGATGTCGGCCGTGTGGGTGTTGATTGACAGCTGTGATTGACAGCTAGCTCACACAGTGAAATATTGCAACAATAGTCCGACTCTAAGTTTAATGTTACTTGATTACGGTACCCGTCCTGTTAGCACAGTTTAGCTACAATAGCTAACGTTAGCCCAAGTGTGCAGCGCTGGGTGTTCCCAGTAACACCCCACCCTCCTTGTTTGGAAGGTCTTGGCTCCAAATGGAAGAGATGTTGTCGACCATAAGCAGCATCTCTGGGCTATCAACAGGTGACGTCACACCTCGCTACGTCCATGTTTATATTCAGTCTATGGTGACGTTACATCCACCCAAAAAAAAAAAAAGTCCTCCAAACCTCCAAGTGGTCCTGGAGACGAGACACTCGGCTCAGAGTGAGCTTGCATTCACTGGAGAGAGACTTTTGGCAGCAGCTTCCCAAACTGACGAAGGGAGGAGGAGGAGCCACAGGGAGAACTACGACCTCCGCCTCCCTCTCTGTATACAAACCATGTCGCCTCCCTCCTCTAAATGATGGGATCCAACCCCTGGACCTGACTGTTGGGAGTCTGGAGCGCAGCCAAGTGTGGCTCGGCGGGGCGTGTGAGGTTTACAGTACTGCAGATGGTGTCTTCTACATATGTAAATAAAATGCCCCCCCCCCCCCCCCTCCCCCCACCCTCCCACCAACACCTCCCTCACTTTGTGTGGCGACTTCCTTCTGAGGCAGCCAGGTGTTATGAACTCTCTGCTTTCCTGACTCTGTGGTGTTATGTAGCTCGGTGGGAGCTGATATTATTAGCTTATCTTATATTGATGTTATTAATACATTGTTTTTAGGAAGAAGAAGTGGAAGAAGATGTCCCCAATGTGTATATTTTCCTGCATTTTTTTATTTATTTATTGTAATTTTAATGATTTTATTCAAGTGAAGGCAAGGCAGGTTTATTTATAAAGCACATTGTATACACAAGAAGAAATTCAAAGTGCTTTATATAATGCAAAATAACAATAACAGTAAAATACATAGAATTAAGTACATAAAAATGATAAAGTGCAGCCATAAGATTTAATTAGAAGCCATGGCAACCAGATTTGCCTTCAGTTTAGATGTAAAAGTTGTCGTCATTGTCTGGAGCTTCATCATGTTTTTAGTGCTAACTTTAGAAACCACATGAAGACCAGAACCAGCTGACCAGTCTGAGGGTTCAGACTGTATGAGGAGTGAAGGTCATTGTTTAAAACGGACTCTTATCATTCCTTTATTGTCATATAAACTTTATTATTCAACTTTTAAATATGTCAGTACACTGACATATCACTACCTCTTGACTTTTTACTGAAGAAATTTACAGTTTAGCACAAAGTCAAGAGGTTGTTGGTTTGGTCTTCATGTGAGATTTATTGACAATAAGGATAGAAAATCACCAGCTTTTATGTTTGAGCGGCTGAGATCGACACTAAAAAGAGAATAGCTGGTCCACCTTAAAGGTCAGTCCACCTTAAGTGAGCCAGGTCAGGTCAGGCTAACTCGTTGTTGCTAACTTTTCCAGCAGTTGGAGGAAACAACAGACGAGACATTTATTAACTGACACGCTGTCGTCTGGACTGTTCATTAACTGCCAGACTGACGACTTACTGCCACGCTCGCATCCACCGCCGCCTTTCTGCCACTCGCTCACTCGCTATGCACACACACATTACACACTGCCCTATGCCTTAAAGCAGCGTCTCCCCCGGCAACGACCCCCCCCCCCCCCCCCCCCCGCTGCACTCGGACACGGAGCTGAGCTGCTCGCCGTTTGCTTGTTTATTCAGAGTTTATTAAGATTAAACGTGTCGCGTGTCCAAACAACTTTATACTGGACACTTCCTCAAGAGCGCTCAGCGATACACCCGTCAAACGTGAAGTCCATCGGATGCACGGTTGTCGAGAAAATCGGAAGAACAAACAGACAGAGATTAATTTTAGTTTATAGTTTGATTTACCAGGAAAAAAAAAAACTCCTTCTTGTCTCATTTTTGTTTTTCAGCTCTGTAATGTGACACTTCCATGATTATGTTGGCTTTTCCCTCAGAGGCCCGAAAAGCAGCATTTCAGATGACTGATCATGCAAAAATTGCTGGTCAGGGTTCACTTCATGTTTAATGTGAAGGAATGAAAAGACTCCACAGCATGAAAGAATTGTTTTAAGTCCCTCTTTTCATATTTAAAACAGACATAATGTAGGGAATCAGTTTGTGCTGCTAGAAGTTATTAACACTGGGATGACAGATTGGTGTCTTTTTGTTGCAATCCTTCCATCTCATGTAGATCTGTTTATCATTTGCAGCTGTTTTTTTTCTCCTCTCTCTCCTCTGTTTTGTATCATTTTTATTTCAGTTGTTGTAATCTTGAATATCTCACCACGGAGAAGCACTGACACCTTTTTTTTTTTTTTTACCGTTGATGGTTTCTGAACAGAGAATGAACCTAATTTGCATTTTTATGCCGTTGGCTCGGCTCCATTACCAGGGGGCGGATTTTTATCTCTGTGTAATCAATGCCGACATGAACAAAGAGAAACAGTCTCTTGACGATTACGGAATCAAGGAAATGACTTTGCAGCGACTGCTCATGTGGAACATTTTTTAAGTTTATAATTCATCTTAAATCCCAAAGAATGGTAGCAGTGTTGTGTTAAAGTCTGAGGGTGGAAAAACATCTCATAACTGGAAGGTCATAAGTTCAAATGAAAAGGGGAAAAACACTGAACCCCGACCTGCTGTAGCTCTCTGTGAAACGTGATATGCATCACACATGGTGAGCAATGAAAATGAGGAGGGGAAAAAAAAAAATCTACATGAAAGTTGTAGTGAACCTGTTTGTTTAATCCTGCAGCAACAGGTTAATGCAACAGGTTCTATTACGAAGGCAGAGTTAGTGTTGAGACTGACGGAGGGTATTAAACCCTAACATACAAAGATACACAGGTGTAAGGATCTGTTTAATTTATAGAATAAGCTGTAACTTTAATCCAGTTTAAAAAACAGTTACACTTTTCATAACTGAATCGTCTTTTTCAACAACTTTCCTCAAATCTGAAAGGAGATGTAATTAGTCAGCTAATGTTGAACAGTAAATCCACAGTGATTGATGCAAATGAATTCTGACACTCAGACAAAATGCAAAAAAACACACAAGGTTTATGAGTCATAAACACAAAGATGACAAGTCAAAACACAAACACTGTAGTTTACATTTGTTTTCTTCGCTTTTTCTGAAATTTAAATGTATATTTTGTGGTTTGATCTTGTTGTTTTATTGTCATGTTGGTCTTTTTTCGTTCACTCTTCTGTCACTGCTCTTTGTAAAACTGCCATGCAAATCTAGTTTGCTTACTAACTACAATAAAGAGCCCAGTTTAAAGCTGGAATCACAGAACATTTGGCTTTTTTGCTTTAAAAAATGACTGAAACGATTAATCCATTATCAAAATAGATAATTTTCTTTTGATCAACTAATTGAATAATTGCTGCAGCTCCAATTAAACACATTCATGGTACATCAAAATAAGAAATAATTTCAAAAACATCGTGATTTAGAAATATGACTTTAAGTTTAAATTATGCAACAGTAAGTTGAAAGTATGAGATCATGACAGTAGTCAGTCAAAAATTTGACCAATTTTCTCAGAATTTTTACCTCATTTGAGTATTTTTATCATTCTTAACTTTTAAAAAAATCAATTTTACTCTTTTTTTCTGGCAGAAATGGGCTTCCATATATGTGTGAAACACTTTTTAACTCCTGTTTTAAAAAGCACTACACAAACAAACGTGTAACACTCAGAGCTGTAACGATTAATCAATTGATCAGTTAGTTGCCAACTATTCTAATAATCGATTAGTTGTTTTTTAAGAAGAAAAATTCTAATTTCCTTGATTCCAGCGTCTTAAATGTGAATATTTTCTGGTTTCTTTAGTCTTCTATGACAGTAAACTAAATATCTCGCCAACACTTTTAACAATTTTCATACATTTTGTGGCCCAAACAACTAATCAATCAGCCTGATCGAGAAAATAACCAACAAATTCATCAGTAATGAAAATAATTGTCAGCTGCAGCCCAAATACTTTGAGTTGCCTTGTTGTTGACACTTTCTCACAACACAGTGGGAAACAGCTGAGAAAGTTCACCAGCACTCGTGCGAGTAGAGAGCTCTTAAGTGTATTGAGTGACAACCATTCTGCGCTGAGTTCTGCGGCTTTTGACCCTTAAAGAAAAAGGGAGGGAAACCTCTTTGACCCACGTCATCAGTTAATGTCCGCATGGCCCGTCTAAACGCACACAGGGGTGGGGGGGGGGGGGGGTGTATGTGGTGGTGATAGTAGTGGTGTTGGGAGGGTCAGGGAACCTCACTAAGTGTTGAAGTGATTATCTAAGTCCGGCTAACTGGGTCATGATGGAGATGGATGATTCGTAGACGTCCTCCCTCCCCTTCGCCAACGCTCGGAGGCAAAAGGCTTCCAGCTCACATCGGATGTTCCGCTTCACATCTGAGCTGATTCTCTCTCTCTTCTTCTTCTTCTTCTTCTCTGCAGGAAGAGGAAGGAACGGGGGATTTCATCATTTACTCCTTTTCAGGCTAAAAAACAAATTCCCTTTTAGCAAACCGGAGCTCACCCGCGCCCCCAATTTGCTCATCAATAGCATCAAATGACCTCCCACTCACTGCGACGGCATTGTGTAATCCCCAACAATCTGACTTCTCTGTGCTGCTTCGAATGACTCATTGTACGGTTGTTTGGGAAGCGAGTGAACAGCGTCTTATGTTACTCAGGACCCCCTTTTTTTTTTTTTTTTTTTTTTTTTTGCTTTGTTTTCTCACACAACCAGACGACTCTGTGAGCCCGGAGTCGCTAAGTGAGAATGTGAAAGCGCTTATTAAGTCACATGTCGTCCAAAGACTTAATCCACGCTGAAATAATGTTGGAATATTTGGATAAAAGTGCCGTTAAATGGCAAATATGACCTCACAATGTTATGTGACAGTGAATTTGAGTGGGTTTTAAGCCAATAACAAAGTTACACAACTTTTTAAAGTTACACACACCGCTTTCAAAGTTACACAACGCTGGCCTACTTTGAATATGATGAGGGCCCTGAACTCTGAAGTATTATGTCATTGCTAAGGAAAGCTCCAGCTGATCAGTCTGTGGTTACAGCAGAGCTCTGTTGCATCTGTCACCACTGAAATGTCTCTTTACCTTCACATTGCTGCTTGCAAAAGGCTAAAAGCAGCTCCAAAGCACTTTGGGGAAATACATTTGTTTTCTCAATGCAGGTCTACTTATTCTACAGTCTACTGGGAGTTGATCAGTACACTGGTTTGGCAGCTAAATGTTTGTTTGTTCTAAATAACAGCAAAGAGTATTAAGAAATGTGAGCTTTGATACCCAGAAATCCTGTAATATGAGGATGAAAATTGCACACAATGTGGTAATTGTTTCAGCCATGAGCCGCTCCGCAGGTCTTATTCCTTCTGTTTGATGTTAGAGTGATGTAAGATGTATGTGCAGTTGTTTTTTTTTTTTGTTTTACATTCATCTGTTGAAGGAGGAAAGTTTGTTAGTTAAATCTCAGATTAAGAGTGCACCTACGGTACAAGCAGGATTTATGACATCACGACTTGTTGGGAGCCAATCGTGGTCCAGTTTGCAACTTACACAAGTGCGATGTGGAAACTTGAAGCGTCCAGTTTGTAACAGCAGAGTGTCAGAAAATCTCCTGCGACTGTTTTGATAATCGAAGAATCGTTTTAGTCAAAAATTCTGATGATTTTGTGTTTTTCTTTGTCTTACATGATGTCGAACTGAGTATCTTTGGGTTTTAAACTGTTGGTCGGACAAAACAAAACATCTGAAGACGTCATCTTTGACTCTTTATAGACCAAACGATTAAACAATAATGGAAATAATCGTTGGTGGCAGTCAAGTGGGAGACGTCTTCCATCCAACAGCTGAACTTCTGAAATGAATATTTACATATTTACAGATTGTGGATTTTTAATGAGGGAGGAGGAGGAGATGTCATTGTAAGAATTTTGAATTGGAGCTTTTTGTTTGTGGAGAAACCAGATTAATCCTAAATTATTATTCAAAGAATGTTTTTATACATCTTAAAACATGTCTGGAGGAGGATCTTTAAGTTTAGTCTTGTCTCTTCATGTCTCTTCTGTTTCCACTGAGTATGAATTTTGTTATTTGCAGGTCAAAAGAAGCGTCTGCAACTAAGTTAAAACTGAGCTAATATTTGATTAAAAGTTGTAGTGGTTGGTTGCATTTAGACGTTGTTTCAACATTGTGTCATCAGTGTGAAACATCCTACCTACATGTCGAAGAACAGTCAGTGAAACGCTGTCGAAACGATCCGTAACCTGCTCCAAGTTTCATCTACATCAGCCTTTTGACCTGCAAATTGTGAAATCAGTTCTGAATAGTTTGCAGCTGCACACTGATTCGGGTGTGTTTCTAAATTAAAACATTGCAACTTCGTCCAAATACCAGCAACATTGCAAAACACATGAGTGTCCTCTTTTTTTTTTTCTGCCACGTTTCAGCTGTTGGATCAAACGTACGATCTTTTAGTCACAGGATGCTTCGCCATGCCCCCGGACTCACCGTGGCATGGCTCCCGTTAACGCGAGTCTGTATTTGGCCGATGTTGTGGGTGTTATCTAAGCGTTTGGCTGAGTGTGAGCTGTGAGCGGTGGGAGCTTTTTTGTGTTTGTGTTTATGCCTCTGTGCCGGCGACAGCTGCGGCTGCAGAGGCTTTATGTTTTCGGGTCGTCTCATTCTCGTGAACGCCTGGAGGGAATTTCATTACATCTGGCGCAAAACATCCACTTGGACTCAAGGATGAACTGATTAAAAAAAATTTGGTGGTCCGAGGTCAAAAGTTGAAGATGTTTTACAAATAGCTTCTTTTGCAGCAACGTCCACATCTGAATGTCTGCTGTCAGAATCAGCTTTATTGGCTGAACACATGTGAACACATACAAGGAAATATATATTATATATGAGTCTGGACAGATGTGAAACTGCAACTTGACTGGTTGGCGGAAGCGCACAACCACGAGGCTGTATTTCTAGTTTTTATCTATCTACAGAGGTCGTGTTTCTGTCTGACAGCGTCTCATCCAGATAATGACGGCTCCCACTCTCTGCTTCAGGGATATTAACATGTTGTTCAGCCCTGGCTCCAGATTTTCTGTTTTTTTTTGTTTTTTTTATCTCCCAGACAAAACAGTCCGTAGGCAGCAGAGAGGCTGGAAGCAGGAAGTGTGTGAATGTGTTGAACAGGTGTGTTTCTAGCTTATAGATGTGTTCATCAATGTGGCGTCCAAAGCAGAATTTTCCCTCAAACCCCTAA
Source organism: Thunnus maccoyii (assembly GCF_910596095.1). Taxonomy (NCBI): domain Eukaryota; kingdom Metazoa; phylum Chordata; class Actinopteri; order Scombriformes; family Scombridae; genus Thunnus; species Thunnus maccoyii. Next base: position 27,969,385 of record NC_056544.1, on the reverse strand, counting down.
AAAAAAAAAAATTGAGATGGCGCTCAGGTTTTTGATGCACCGATACAAAGTGTTTCATTTGTTTTAATGCAGTAGGGCTGCATCTACTAATTATTATCATTATCGATTAATCTGTCGACTATTTTCCTGATTTTAATCAATCAGCCTTCGTAACAACAGTTGACAAAATCATTTGCGTTAAAGATCCGTTTAGTAGCTGTTTTAGAGCATTTCAATCACGATTCCTGACAACTCACCTAGAAATCAATCAACCGGTTCTTACAAGCACTCTGAAAATATGAGCACGCTCCCAGTACTCTCGCCTCGCTGCACTGGTTACCAGCGTTCAGGATTGATTTTAAATTTTTTATCGCTTGTTTTTTAAATCAGTGAGCAGCTTCGCCCCGTCTTACATGATCGACCTTTTCACCCTTTTACACCCCTGCTCTCAGATCTGCAGACCAGCTGTTGCTCCGGGTCCCCAGGGCACGGCTGGAGACGGAGGGTAGAGCGGCTGTGAATAACCTTCCACTGAGAATCAGACCGAGCTACCTCACTGCCCTCTTATACAAACTCATTTTTATAAAATGTCTTGTATTCATTTAATTATTCTTAAGATTTTTATTTCGTTGTCTTTTATCTATGTTTTTTATTTCTTGATTGCATCGTGTATTTTCTGTTTTTATGTCTGTGAGGCACTTTGTAAACCTGTTATCATTATTATTATTATAACTTTGCTGATGAAAATGACGGTAATTTAGCAGTTTAGCAGCATTTTTCTCCTACAGAGCCAAAAATATAATCAGATTTGTCCTAAACTTGTCCAAAATTGGTCCCAAATTTGTCCTAAATGAAGTAAATTGAATATATTGTCATGATAAACCAGCAGATATTACATCAGACAAAAATAACCATGTGTACTTGAGGAGACATCACGAGCAAACAACAAGATTTAATACGATTATACAATCGATACGATTAGATTATAACATTATATCTTACGCAGCTGTTCTTTTGCAGCTTTGACAACTGGAAGTTTCTCTTCCTGCAACATGAAGTAAACCGAATGGAATCAAATCAAACTGACGGAGCGAGACGCAGGATCGTGACAAACAAATAAAGACATAGACAAATAAACAGAGATACAGACAAGCAGAGACAGGAACTCGCCACCGTGAAGAAGAGCGAGAGGCCGATACAGAACCCTCTCTTCCTCCTCCTCAGCAAAACGGAAACCTGAAGTGTCGAGATTCTTCGGGTTAAAGGTGGACTCGCGGCTCTGTGGGAACCTCGTGTCACTTTGGTTTGGGCCGCGGCCGAGAGAAAACGTATAAACAGTACGTGGACGTTTGTGAAGTGTTTATATGTCTTCTCTAGCATGTAAACATATTCTGACAGGACTGTTTGTATGTTTTTCATTCCCAGCATTTGCAGACGTGCTGTCTTTTACTGTTTTTATGCAGGAAATTCTCCTTTTTTTTTTTTCACCCATTAAGTCAAATCCTCCAGTAGGACTGTGATGCGTTCAGGGTCTCACAGAAGAGCTGCTACAGTCTCTATTATCAGTCAGTTTACAGCAGATTTTGGACAACGTGCACATTGAATTTGATATCAATCCAAATTTTTAGATGGATCTAGCTTTAAATAAGTGAAATATAATGTATTATCTGAATGCCGAATTCAGCAGAACACACTTATACTCAGAGTGGGTGACATATAGTGTATTGGAAGGCATGCATTGTTTGTCCATTGCAAGGAAAAATAAAATTTATAGATTTTTCAAGGAAGTTTTGCAGTATTTTACCGGCTTATAAGGACAATATGGCTGACAGAAGGTGCATTTTGTCTCCTAAAACATCTCTTGCTGTGTGGTTTTTGTACATAAATATACATTACATGGCAACTTTAGTTTCAAAAATGAAACGTGGACATATGGAAAAACAGCAAGATGTAAATTTGCAGGACGGCTGCTGATACTACACTGAGTAAGACGTACAGGAGGCTGTTTGTACACACACACACACGGGAGGCATTTGTGTAAATCCAGGATGTACCGAGCTGCCAGGCAGAGATGAGAGAGATTAACCTGCTAGCGGTCCGGTCACACGCTGGAGCGGAGGAAGCTTACATGCTGAATATAATGCTGGACAAAAACCAGGCACCTGATCAGAGTGGTTTTTGGATGAAGACACAAATATATTTGTAATAGTAGTCTTTTTTTATTTCAAGAAATGAAGGTTGAAAGGAAAAAAAAACAGTATGTGATGTTGCAGTGTTGAATTAATCCTGTAGTGTTTTTATTTATTATGATATTATGATAATAATATACAATAAACTTAACTATTTCAACAGCAGTTTGTGCTTTTACTACAAAAAAGCAGAATTTAGCGGCAACCACAATAATGAGAAATGAAAATAAAAGTTAAGACCTGCTTGACAACAAGAAGGTCAATATTGTGTATAAAAGTGAACGTCTGGTCATGTGACAACAGGTTGTTTTATATGAGTGGAGGTGGTAACTCCTGTCTGTCGCTGGTGTCTGATTTGAATTGAACTTCCTGCTTGGTCTTCGATGTTCATTCAGGATGACAGCTCAGGAAAAAAAGCTAGTAAGTGGACCTTTGAGTAGACTGATAATTAGACTCAGTTGCCTTCAAACTTAACTGAAAGGTGTGCAGTGATTCAGAGGTCTCACCTTGGAGTTTAGACCTTTTCTTGTCACATATTCTGCTCTGAACTTAACTTTTTTAGTGTTTAAAAGTCAAAAAGTTCAGTAACATTTACCTGCAAACCTCTAAGATTTAGTTTTTTTCATATCAAACTTTCATTGGATGGATGCTTAAGAGTGAAGTGTCAGTTCAGCTCCCCATAAAGTGCAGGAAGATGATGATGCCAAATGTGGTCAAATGCTCCGCTCTCAAGGTTCTTGCTTCAAACCTTTTTAAAAAAAAAAGTGTAATTAGACGTTTTGGTGATTAGCCAAAGATAAATCTGTGTCTCTTCTTTTGCCATTAAGTAAGCTTCTGTTTGATAGGATTTGTCTAATTAAGCGCAGCGGTTTGGGATCTAAGGAGGATGGGGAGAGATGTTGATCGTTGACCTTTTCAAAAAGGTCAGTAATAGATCTGTCGTTCTCCCTGGTGGCCTTTAACACAGATATACCTCCCCTTTTCATCTCCATTATACCTCTTTTCTTCCTCAACGTCACTTTCTTTCTCAAATATTCCCTTTTTCTCACTGTCTTCCACCCTCTTTTTCTCCTTTTTTGCCTCTTCATTTTTCTCTCTCTTCCTCTTCTTATTCATTAACCCCCTGTGACTCCTTTAATATCTTTCATTTATTTTACTCTCCCTCTATTCAAAACCAGCTGCTGCTGTGTCCTCGGATTTCTCAGGGACGGAAATCCTCCTTTTTTTTTTTACCCGTTTTGGTTCTCTCTTTTTCAGGATTGTCAAGAGATTTAGAAATCCAAGCTCTAATTATTTATAACCCCCGCACTCCTTTATCTCACTCTCCTCCCCTCTCCCTCGCCATATGACCTTTTTTGAAATCACGTCTTAATCCAGCCGGTTTTTGCTAAATATTTAATGTTCCTGACGCAGCAGGCTGTGTGTCTGTGCTCCGTTTTTATTGCCTCGAGGTCAGTTTTGAAAACGCTTCACCCTTAAGCGTCTGCGAAAGTGTTTCTTCGTGTTTTAAGAAGTGAAACCTTTCAGCTCCTACCCGTATCTCCTCTCAACCGGTGTGGAAAATACTCCTGAGCAGATGGTCGCTGCGGCTTTGGATGGAAGTCAGGGCCGTCATCGAATCATCATGTGTAGTCTGCTGTATGTCCCACACAGTCCCTTTAGCGCCGAATGTGACTTCCTGTTGCCCTTGCACCATATGTTACCGATATGCCTTGTAAAAATCTCTAATTTATTAGTATTAAAGGTGTCGGCTGCACCAGTGTCATCAGGAAAAAATCCTGCGTTGAATAAGCAGTCAAGTCAATTTATTTATATAGCTCCAGTTCATAACAGAAGTTATCTCAATGCACTTTTCACATAGAGCAGGTCTAGACTGAACTCCTTTATTTCCAGAGACTCAACGTTCCCGTGTGAGCAGCACCTGGCGACAGCGGCAAGGAAAAACTCCCCTTTATGTGAGGAAACTTCAAGCCGGGCTCTAGGTGGGCGGCCATCTGCCTTGACCGGTTGGGTTGAGAGAGGGAGAGAGAGGGAGGGAGGGAGGGGGAGAGGGGAGAGACACTTCAGGAATTCTCATTAGACACTTCTGTTGATCAATGTTTTAACAGTTGTAAGGATCAAACCTCTAATTTTCTCAGCCCAGTAAGCCAACAAATTGCACACATATTTTACCTCTGGAACCACTTCTGCAGCATTTGGTTTCAGTCCAGTATCAGTCTTCAGTCACTGTGCTGTGTGTTTTATGGCCTTAAGCCACCAGTTAGTTGGTGCGTTTCCATCCACCGGTTTTTATTAGCATTTTCAATTTGCATGTGGAGTAATTTGAAAAATTCTCAAAATTTCGCAAAAAAAAAGCTTTTTACTCTTGACTGAGATGGAAAAGTTGGTGTATTGATAAAAAGCATAATATGATTGAATCAACGGAAACAGATTTAGAGAATAAATCATGACGTACATGAGGCATGTGACATATAAGAAGCTGGATTTTCTAATGATTTCAACCCCAAACATCCAATACTAGTTAGATTTGATGATAGTAGTTGTCAATGACAGTTTGGAAGTCTAACACGGGATCCTCTGATGGTCTGACCTCACAATAACCCGCATCTCAATCTACCGGTTGTCTCAGGACTGAGATTGCTGCGACTCTGGTCGACATTGGGGTCAGTCATGAGTCCCACATTGTGTGACATTTTGCTGCCAGCTACATTAGACATGGAGCTGCGTCTTATTGTTCTGCGTACTGTATGCTTTGCCCTTTAGGGATAGATGTTGGCTTGTGAATTAGGTCAACACCAACCATTCTGTATGTTGTCAGGCCACAAAAGAACGTGGTATCTTCCGCTCCAACCGGTGTGTTTGGGGGCAGTTTGTTCCTACATGTCAAACACTTTTTAAGGATTTCTTAGTTAAAATTTTGGAAATCTGCTTCCAGATTTGACCTTTTGTGAATGTTAAATGCCCCAACCTCAGCTTCTTTCTCCTCAGCGTCAAACATGTTTGCTCCTACAGTGACATAAAGGATTGTCAACAGGAAATAAATATATTTTACATGATAATTGGGACTCATTATGTGTCTTTTTAATTTCTATTTGTGGAAGTAGAGCGAACAGGGTTTTCTCAAAGCGTGAAACTCAGTTCAGTTTCAACTGATTTGTTTGTTTTATACAATAAGCCATGAAAACAGGTGGAAATCACAGCAGATTTATCAAAGATGCACTTTAAGAAAAACAGACAAAGGAAGAGATATGAATTTAATTGTTGTGAGAAAACCATATCAGGCTTTAATATATTGTTCGAGTATATTTTATCTCTTAAAACACGTCTGGAAGTGATATCTAACATTAGGTATGTTTCTGTCCACCTGTTTTTAGATATATTTTTAATTTGTGCATTTAAAAAAACTGAAAACATTCAAAGCAATCTGAAACATTAGAAAAACATTTATATACACTTGGCTGAGGTGAAAAAGATGTGACGTCTTTTCCTGTAGTGCAAGTAGCCCGTTGACAGTTGGTGACAAACTCTCGCCAATGTCCTCTCTCTCTCTCTCTCTCTCTCTCTGCCTTTTCTTTTGTGTTCCCTCTATTTTTGGTTCATATACAAGCACCTCCCATAATCCCTTTCTCTGAGCTGCAGGCTCAGAGAGGTCCGTATGTTCGGCCCTTCTGTTTCAACCCTCGATTCGGGGGCACCAGGCGAACCGAGGGGAGGGCAGACGGGGAGGGGGGGGGGGAGAGTATGAGGATTGAGATGATGCAAACAGGACACGTGAACTTGTGGGTTCCTTCCTGGGGGATGGTGAAAGGTTTGCTGACAGAGTCTCCTACACACCCCCCCAACCCACTCATCACCCCCATACCATCACCGCTTCCACCTCTTTACCCTCCGTTTCCATCATGATCATAAGGGCAGATGCAGCGTGGGCTTTGACCTACATATTAGTCTTAAACATCCTCCACGACAACAATAACGTGACGTACGGATGAAAGCTGGTGATCTTTTATGTGAATTAGGGAGTTCTGAATTAGAAATGAACAATTCAATTTTTACTGTAATTTCCTTCATTTTGCACGAATTTGTCTTCCGGTGAAAGCATGAATTATAGCTAATGCTTGAGATGTAACCTAATTAAGTTGGATTTGGCCATAAAAATGAAAATTGCAGGAAATGTGTATTGTACAATTGTTAACAATGTGACCATCATGGACATTTTTCATCATAAAATTGCTTGTTAAGAGCTAAAAGAAGTCAGCTTTCCTACTTCAAATACGAACAAATTATTATTAAAACGTTGCATGGAAGCAGCTACACAGTGAGAAAGAGAGAAGAGATTCTCCACGTGCCCTCGCTCCACTCTTGTCATCGCAGTGTCAGCTCCGTGACATGTCGCCTCGAGTCGCTCGTGTCCAGACAGCGAGGTGATGGAGGTCGACAGGGGTCACCGAGGTGACATTTCAGACCAGAGGAGACCCCGCTGAGGTGCAATCTTCCCCCATGAACCCCCTCACCTCCCAAAGCTCTTCAACTTTCAAACCGCCTCTTCTCCAATTCCACAATTATGGCAATTAGGTGAAGAGGCTTCGCTCGCACAGACACACACACTCATGGCTACAGGACAGTTTGAATGTGATTCGAAGACGACTGCACATACTGTCATAATTGCACAGCTGCAGAAAACCAGTGAATTGGAGAAATGTTGGCAAAAGTACACACAAGAAAAACGAGAAATAAAAGAGTCATTTTTTGATTAAAGAGGAGATTGCATAATGGAGCGATTACTCTGACCCGAGTGTGGTGAGGGATCGGCTCTTGGCAGATCCTGGAAGCAGGTTGCCAAAGATTTGGTCTAGAAACCCAGTTAGTGCTTCTGATTGGACAGAGTCCAGAGACGATGCCTGGCTGAGACCAGCTGATGTCCAAGAACGGTGCAGATTAAACTGCCGTTACACAACCTGCAGCTTTGTCTGATTGGATGATACAGTTCAGCAGCGGTGGGTGATACAGCCTGAATTTTATACTTTGTGTTCAGGGATAATTATTAGTATTGATGAGGTGAATCCAGGTTAAGGCCATTATCTCTAATTGATTCTCTCCGATACTAGAGTGGAAGTGATGTAAATGAGGCCAGAAGTCAGAAGCTACTGTTGTTTTAAGGCTCCATGGACGACACTGAAATATCTCAACAGCCACTCGAAGGATTGCTGTAAAATTTGGTGCAAACAGTCATGAATCCTAATGACTCAGGTCTCCCTAGCGTCTCATCTAGCGCCACCAACAGGTCAAAATTGACCATGTCCAAAAGAAAAGAATGGAGTTGCTGTCAGCGTCAGCTCTACTTTAATATAAATACTAGTATAGCATGCTAACATGCTAAACCTTAGCATATTACACTAGCAAGTTGCCTGTATGCATTGAGCATGCTGCTAATATTTTTATGCTAAATGTTAGCAAGTTAACATGTTTATACATTACATACAAAAACGTGAACATGTTAGCCTTGAAAACATGATAACAGCATGTTGACACCTGCAGCATATCAACATATATAGTAACTGTGGGAATGTTAGAATGCTAACATTAGCATTAGCGTCAAAGCAGAGCTGAAGTGAAAGATTAAAGCAGTGGTCCTCAGTCCTGGGGTCAGGATTCAAGATAAATCTGAGGGGTCACAATATGATTAAAAGGAGAACTAAACTTTTTGCTTGCATTTATGTAACATTGGATACTTTTACCTCTTCAGACCTATAATATTCATTTAAATCAAACAGTCTGAGAAGTAAGAATCACCCTCAGAACTCATATCGGATCTATAGCCTGTATATAACCTGTGATGTGGGGGGAAAAGTAAATAAAGCTTCATATTATTGGGTCAGAACCCCAAAATATAGGAAAGAACTGCCTTAAAATAGGAGCCATGTCTGATAGCTGAGCCTGAGTTTTTCTTTAAAAGGCCTCCATACAGAAGATAAACATTTGGCACCACTCTCAGGCTAAACTTAACATGTTTTACCCAACCAGTGGATCTACAGGTTTTCCTCAGTTTTTCTTTTGTGTAATCAGCATTACAGTCCTCTAGTGTGGCTCTAGACTTTTAGGGTGTTTCCAGACCTGCGTTGTTTAGTCCGGTTGAACGGGACTCTGGTTGGCGGATGTGGCTCAGGAAATAGATCAGCGGTTCGATTCCTGGCTACTCCAGTCCACATGTGGAAGCGTCCTTGGGCAAGATACCGAACCCAGACCCTTTAGAGGAAGTGGTCTTAGTCTGGTCATAAATTAATTCTGGAGCGGTTTGTTTGTGGGGTGAATGTGATCTGACCTTCATCTTACCCGACTAAAAGGCTGCAAGTTTGCGTTTTGCATGCTGGGATGTGGATGAATGAAATCAACAGTTGCTAGCAGAAGAACAAATCGAGGTCCAACCTTGACTAACAACGAACCCTCTTGATATTTGGGCAGATAGAAGCTTCTTCCTTTGTTTATGTTCTTGCTCCTGTTCCAGACACGTCTGATGAGAGGAGAGAAGAGAACGTTCTCACTTGGCTTTTAGTGACACAGCTTGGTTCACTTGGATTTTTCTTGCCATCAGACTCTAAAAAACAGAATTACACAACATCTCATGGTTATACTGCTTCCTTTGAACAATACATGTTGTTTTTGTCCTTGCAAAGTCAAAAAAAAAGATACATTTTTGTTATTATTTACTTGAAGATTAGAGCTTATTAAAGCATGTAGAGACGGGAAAGACTATTGTCAGTTTTCATGACAGTCTAATAATCACCTCAGATGAAGAAAAAACATCTGCCAGTTTCATTTTGTTCCCCCGCTGCCAGGATGACGCACATTCACACAACAGCCTTTACTGCGAGGCTTTCTCATTCAAGCTGATAGAAAGTAAACATTCAGCCTTGACTTGGCCTTTTTATATACACTTCTTTTTTCTGCTCAATTCATAAAGGATGTCAGGAGAAAATGGGTGAGTGCAAACTGCAGGGGAGGAAATCAAGAAGACAAATGGAGACAGAAAAGATAATGAGACAGTTGGGAGAATAATTGAGTTAGTTGAGAGAGAGTGTGTTGTTTATGTGTGTTTGTGCACGGACGGTTAAAGAAATAACTATAATAGTGTTGCTGTTGTGTTAGTACAGAGTCATCAATAACTCAAACTTCTCTTGTCATCTTTCAATTTCATCTCTGCTATCGGCCATTCAAACTATCGGAAGGTTTTGACAAATGATCTGACTTTGTTAGGATTTTGTTGTTCGAAGCACTTTGTGATCTCAGCAGGTGTCGTTTCCACAGAGCAAACAGCTATAAAGGCCTGAATGCGCTCGAGGCACATGTCGAATACAGAGCAGTTTATGCAACTGATAACAATATTGTATTGGATTTTTTTTCTTTTTTAAATATGGAAAGGTTTGCAGATAGTCAGAATTTAACCATGTTGTAACCCTTTGAATGCATCATTGAGCCTGTTTTTACAGACACAAGTTAGTTCTTACTATCAGATTTTCCAAAGACATCAAACATATCAGGCTGAATTATGTGGAAATGTGTGTAAATGATCATCATTTGATGCAATAATGCACTTTATTGTTCTTAAGATTAAATTATCTAAGTTTTAGTGCTTATTAAGGCTTGTCTCCATCTTGTTAAATGGTCGTTGTACTGCGACAATGATGGAAATAAAAGTCCAGAACTTTATTGTTTTTATCCTTGGCGATAAACCCACTAAATATTTCACTTAATGAATAAATAATGATGTTTACAGCTGGTTCCCAACCTTCTTTGGCATACAATCCTTTAAAACAGAGCAATGTCTTGTGACCCATTATCACCACTGGCAATATCTATGAGTTATAAGTAGTCTATAATCAATATTTTTCATAATGATAATGACAGTGTGTGAACCTACAGAGAATTATCAGCGACTCTGCAGCTCCCCTCGGCTTTATGGAGCTTTATAGTGAGTTTCAGCTCATTGTTTAGCTGTTTGGCTGCAACTTTACTGTTTTGGTTCACTCTCAGTGCTCTCGTAGCGTGAATATTGGATTTACATTCACACGACTCCAAATCTATAAGTCACACTGTCACACATTCGGGAAAACATTCATACAACAAGTTAAACAAAAAAGTTCCTTGAGTTAATGACACTTAGTTCCCAGTAGTGTTTGAAGCAGTCTGCGCTCTCTTGCCATCCTATTGAGATATTTCAGCGTTTATTTTGCAGTCGGTGTGTTTGTTAGAGCGTCACGGCTCGGTGCTTCACCTCTGGGTCTGGAAGGTAGAACTCAAGTCAAGCTCCGGCTTTACTATGCTAATTTTCCTCGTAATTAATTTTTGAACAGAGTCCAAACCCTGAACTGCGCTTGCTGTTAAGTGTTGTTCTTTGAAACACTGTGAGCTGCTCCGTCCCACACACACACACACACACACACACACACACACACACACACACTCTGCTTTCAGTTTGTTTTGCAGAATATGTGTATTCGACTCAATTCACTGTCAGGACAATTGGATTATTTTTTTTAATCTGCTCACATGAACATACACACACACACACACACACACACACACACAGACACACACACACACACACACACAGTCTGTGACGATGCCTAGCAACCGCCTCTGTTGGGAATGAGAACAACAGAGGTAAAAATGTGATGACACATCATGAAAAGGGGCGAACACTGCAGCATCTCCTTTCAGAATTTCCATAATTTTGAAGTAAGGAGGTGTAATATGAGGGTTCTTTGTTCCTAAAGGAGATTTTCCTCTTATAATCACAGCTTATTGTGCAGATTTTGAGCCATCTTGGATGTTTTCTTGCCAGAACAGTAACATTTTATTTGATGTAATAAACAAAAGGGGGTTTTGGTATGGGCGTAGAAGTTCTGTCTCAACCTTTTTGAGAGGCGTATATGTAACAAAATAATCTAAACTTAAACGTCCATTTTCTAGCTTTTCAGAGCTTTCATCCTCCTCTTCCTCACAGTCTTCACTACCTGGGTTTACATCTGAATGTAAAGCAAATTTCTACCAAATTTCCAGATAATCAGCAAAAGTAAATTTGAATGTATGCACGTGTCCATCTACTGCTGTTATGTGAATATTAGGAGTTCAGATAAACAGTTGGTGGCTCTAATTTTACACTCAGAGGCCAATAAAGTATCGCAGAAGAAGAGGACACAAGATAGTGTAATTGAAAGAGTGGAAGTCAAAGCTGAGATGATGAAAATCGATGTAGAAAACGTGATGGAACTGGGACATTTCTGTTTGTTTTATGTATTAATTTGAGGAACGTTACGTCTCCTCATCACTGATTTACGTTTCTTCAGTGGATGTTTAAGTCACGTACTTCATGTTATGTATGTACATCATTAATTATTCACTAAGTCTGTTGCACTTTGACACATTTGCTTTTCCACCTCAGTGGAGGGTAAAAACCTTTGTGATATTGCAGCGTTTTTTTGTATTTTATGCATTTTCAGGTTTTTTATGCACAAATTGAATATACTTCTAAAACTGTTGGATGGAAAGGACCTACTATCATCTACTCTTATTTTATTAAACATGCATCTTTTTCGACATTAAACCCAGAACATTTGGGGCCTTTTGGATGTTCAACTCTGGACCCTCATGTCTCATTATACTGGTGAATTCTGACGTAAATATCTTCAGTTTTCCATCCTTTTTTTACTGACGTGTTTCTTCACAGACCAACCTGTAAATATGTTTCCCAAACTGTGCCTCGGATACAAAAAAAATTGGCAACGTTATCTTTTTCTGCACTATAATGGCGTAGAATTACAAGATCTGTACCTCATTGTTATGAGAAAAATCTCATAAATACAAAAAAAGTAATCATGAGAAACCACCTCATGATACTAAAAATCTTGACATTTCCAAAACCATCTCAGTGTCATGATAACGAGATCTTTTCTTGTAAACTTGTAGAAGACACCCAGAGTTTGTAATCATGAGAAACAAAGTCCTCATTCTGATACATGGAAGTCATATTTATGAGAAAATGTGTTTCCCTTTGGTGAATACAGTGAGCTTCTGTTCATTTCACAGTGTCAGCTGTATTCAGGCGGGAAATGACACAAGTATCTCAAAACGAGTGACAAGATTTTGGTCAGAATTGATCAATAGGAAGGAAAAAACATGAAAGGTTTTATCATGCTGTAGGTCATGAGGGGAAACCATGATAATCTTTGTTTTTAAAAACAGCCCTGTACGCTGCCACAAACTGCACATCTCACTCAGACACGTCTCGTTTAGATCCAGTCACACTTTGTTCTCTCTCAACACAAATCTTATGACTGTCACGCTCGCTCCGCAGGCTACCAGGCTAACCGTTTGTTGACCCCCTCCCCCCCCTCTTCCTTTAAAACCTTAACAGCTCCCTGGGGGGGGTTTCTATACAGCCACACTGGGACTCCAGTTCCCATGATCCCCTTGTGTTGAGGTCACAGGTCATCTCCCCACAGGGACGATACTCAATCAGACCTGATGGATTTGTCCTTGATCTTTTAAATTTTAAAAATGTAAAATGTTTTCTGTTAATGCTGCAGATTCAGTTAAATTATTTGAAAAGAATTAAACTGCAATTCACCAATCTGATTGATAATCTGAAATTATCTCGAAAGGTTTGATCTCAAAGTGATTTTCTTTGCAGATAATACAGTTTTATATCTCTCTAGCAGGGTGTTGTTGTTTTTTTGTTTTTTTTCCTCATGTCATGTGTTTTGCATACTTATGTCTTATTTATTCATGTTTGTCCCGCTGACGTCAGCAGGCAGACCGTGACACTTGGCTGTCTGAACTCCAGGCTCTGAACGCTGGTGGGCTGAATGTGCAGCCATGTGATCTCCACTCCTCCGTCAGCTGCAACACTCAGCAGCCGGCAGAACAGTTAGAGCTTGTTTAAGTTTCGACAGCAACGGCTGGTTGATTATAATCCCATACTGTTAAAAAAAAACAGATCGGAAGAGGGAAGAAAATGTTGTCACTGTAACACTTTTCTTTTAAATAGTGTAGAAACCGAAAGAAGCTGCAAGAAACTATAGCAGAGAACATACAGGCTTAGAAAAGTCTAATTTCTTGTAAAGAATTTAATATTAAATACAAGAAAGAAGAAGTTTCTTAAACTATTAATGTATATCATTTTGGGATACCTTATTTCAGAACAATGTGGCTTGATTTGTACCTGTTAGATCAAGTTTTCCCCTTTTTATTCGTCCTTAATGTTGGAAAAATCATCTTATTTCATCCAATCCGACGGTATCACTCACTGTATATATTATGTATCCGCATTTCTTCAGCTCTTCATTAAATATATGTGATGGTTAGTGAAATATTCAAACCCAATAAATCATTTATGGCTGCACCATTTCCCCTAGAATTCATTTTGACACATGTGGCATCTGTTTAATCTCCACTAGAAAAACAATAGATATAATATTTACCTGCACAGCATGATGTTTGTCCTTCCTGAGCCACTGAGGTCGGAGGTTGAATGAACTTCCTGACTCAAGCTCAACTGTCAAAATTATCCTTGTTTAACTTTATGCACAAATAGATCCGTATATGTATAAAAATAGTTCAAATGATGCTAAACAAAAACAACAGAGAACACTGTGTCCATGATGGTTGGTGTTTTCAGTACTGACACTTTCTCGACTGACAAACTTTGCAAATTTACGTTTGCAAATGTGGTGCAAATGCATGCATGTATACCTTGATTAACTGAAGCGGATCTCAGAAAAGAAAAGGAGAAAGAAAAAAAACAACTCTTTAAATTCTCTGTCAGCAGGTGGTTGATTAAGATCCTGCAACGGTCGTCTGCAGGACTGATGAAATGCCTTTTTTTTTTTTCTTTTTCTGGTGCAAAATCAGACTCGTTCAAGTCTCAACGAGCACTGCTCAGAAAGTGAAAGTGGTGTGGAGGGTTTATTTGCAACTTGCAGAAACCTACAAAGGTCTTCCTAGGATCCAGAGTTGTCAGCTGTACAAAATGTTGAACCACTCTGAAAATATTTAAATATTTAATTCCATAATTTAAACAAGTCTTATTGAAGTTTTCCAGTCATTTTCCTGGCAAAAAGTTAAATTAACTGAGCTATTTGAAATAAGCTTGACAAGTCTTAATGCCAAATTAAAAATCCGCCAATCGCCAAGTTTGCAGTCGGTTGCCACGGAGACGGGTCTTGGTGCAGCATTTATTTTAACGGAGCACACATGTTGCTCCGGCCTGCCAGGAGTTTGTTTTTCTTCGTTTTTACGACCTCGTTAAAGTTCAGGTCAAAAGTTTGGGTCTGTTTCCCTAAAAAACTACAACATTAAGGTTATGTTGCAGCTGGAGGAGAGCCTGTGTGTTGCATTCTGGGTGATGTAGTCAAATCCACTATCAATAAGCCAGTCCATCCTCCTTTTCTTTCTCTACTTCCCACTTTTTTCCTTCCTTCCTCCTCACCCGCTTCTTCTCTCCTTCTTCTTCTCCTCTTTGTTCTCTCCTTCCTCCCTCTTTCTTCTTCTCTTCACCTCCTTATGTCCCTTTTCCTCTTCTTGCATGTCTCTCACTTTTGCTCCTTCCTCTCTCTCTCTCTCATCGTTTTGTTTCTCCTCTCTTGCACTCCCTCAGTTCTTTTCTCCCTCACCTTCCTCTCTCTCCACCCCCCCCCCTCATACTCCCTCTCTCCTTCCTCTCGTCCCCTCCTCTCCGTCTGTCAGGAATGCAGTTATGCTCTCTTCCCTCCAAACAGACACACACACACTCTCTTTGTCGCCATCTGACATGTGCAGTGACAAACACATGTTGGTGTTAAGCTCTCTCTTGATGGAAAAAAATGGGCGAGTCCTCAATCACACAGACATAGAGAGAGAAAACACACAGAATGAGCCTTTAAAAAGACAAAAAAAAACAAGCTCTTGCGTATGTGACAGAGTTAATCCTCCGGACTTTATTCTGAGTCTGTTTCAGCCCAGCGGTTCCTGAATCTCATGTTCATTGTAGCTCCGCCGTGATAAAAGAAACTCTGTGCGGGTCGACGAGGAAGACGTACAGAGCTGCTTTTGTTCAAGGACTCCTCCCGCGTTACAGTTACACACTTCACTGTAACTCACTAGTTTCTTTGTGCAGATAAAGTGTTTTGCAGTTAATACGGCATGAATAATCAACCTTGTTCTTCTTCTGTTCTCTCATATTTGTAGCTTACAGCTTGTAGGCTACTTTTCCACTTGTGCACCAGTTAACTAAAACAACATTACTTCTACTTGAGGAGGATATTTTTGCATTTGATTATCAGTTTCAGATGATAGTGTATGATTGTGTATCTACATATCAGATTTTGGACAACTTTAGCTACATGTGCATCATGTTCCGACGCAACACCTGGTATTCATAAGCTGCCGTTAGTACAGATTGTGTTTAATAACACACACAAAAAAAAAAAAACCCACAAAGGAATTTCCCTCCCAAACTGTTCACCGTGTCCCCTTTTTTTTTTTTTCTAATAGTGAGGGAAACAGAAAGGGGAAACAGAGATGAAGGAATTAACACATTCTGTCCGTCTGGCTCGGAGGTGTTGTCCAGGTCACTTCCTCCCGCAGACTGAGGAGGAAAAGTGTCAGCAGTGGAAACATGGCAGAAACTCCCCGACTTAGAAGGCCAACAACATGTTTAAACATCTGGGAGGTTGAAAGAGTGCAAACCTCACCAGAATAAAGGGGACACAAGTCACGGTTACTGTTGAATCGTGTTTAATACTTTGAGAATCGAGGCTTTTGCGTAATATATGATGGAATTAATTGATGGTATTTTACCTCTTGTGCTCTTAGTGCAGTATTTGAAGTCCTTGTGGTCTTTTAATCTGAATCTGTGGTCTTAATCTTGCAGCTGTATGAACAGGTGCCGTCACTCTTTAAACACACATTTCTCAGGTTGTTGTCTTAAGAAAACCAGACAAATGGAAACATTGACAAAACCCCCCAAAAGGGTAAAATAAGCCTAGAAAAATAAAAATTAAAGATGAAAAGTGTCAAAACTTGTACTCCTCCATCTTCTTTGAGTCATTACTCAGCCGAATCTGAACGCACAGATGTGATAAACATATTTTTTTGCATTCGGCGTGACTCAAACTTTCCAAGGATACCATAATCTCTGTTATGCAATTTGAATAAACATGCATAAATCCGCTTACAAATCATATAAAAAGACGCTCCCAGTAACTGCAGAACTTGTCTGAGAATCATCACATGAAGTAATCCAGTGATACTTGTCTGTACATCTGTGGGTACGCTGCAAACAGGAAATGCTAATAGCTAATATAGCATTCTTTTAGTTAGGTGATGTAGATGTAGGGAGCAGTCTTGCTAGGCATCTATATTTTTGCCAGAAACAATGATGCATTTTTCCAAGAAGTAAAAAAAAAACAAATTACTTTTACTCTCACATTGTTTTTTTAGTCATAAAACTCCCCGTGTGAAGGGGGTTAGCCGTGAAGCTAGCTTCTTGTGATGTAGCATAAATGAGCTACACTTGGTGTCCGTTAAGCGTCGCCAGATGGGAAATGTTAAAGTATCATATCGGAGGATTAAAATGTGTATTTTGAGGAAAATTGATCATACACGAGTCGTAACCAAGAGAACAAATAGGCGTAAATGTGTAATTTTAGAAAACGTGTATTTACAGGGACGGACGACTTGACGCCACTTACAAATCCAGCCACATCGTTGAAAAAAAATAGATAAAAAATTGCTGACGTGGTTGTATCACTCAGATAAAAATGTCCCGACGTTGAAAACAAAAGCATAGCTGTTCAATAAACTACAGGCCAAATAATATTGAACTATAACAACACGAGTTTTAGCCTGTTCAGCATTTACATAGTAATTATGATAAATAACACGCTTACCTCATCAGCTCAGGCTCCACATGGCCTCACGTTATGCAATCTTCAAATAGACGTGATTGGCTGGAGAGACGTCACATGACAAGAGATGCGTAAACACAGACGTAGGATCCGTATTTTACTATCCTGATCGTGTCGGGAAATGAATTAAAATGAGATAACGAGATAAAGTGTCACAAAATGATCAAATTATCGTACATTATGGGACTTTTCGGCATTATTGATCGTACGGAGGGAATAATCATTGTACACCTGGCGATGCTGTGCCCGCTGGAACCTGACCAGGCTTACTTAAGGTGGACTGACCTTTTTAAGGTGGACCAGCTGTTCTTATTTTTATCTGTCTCTCAGTCTGGCTGCTGAGTCAAGACAGTGATAAACACTTTGCCTTTAATGCTCTGTTCCTCTCTGCAGAACAAAAAGGCAGAGAGCAACGCGGCAATTGGCATTCGGGCTGTTTTCAATTTTCTATCTGCTCCATGTGAGTGTGTGTGTGTGTGTGTGTGTGTGTGTGTGTGTGTGTGTGTGTGTGTGTGTGTGTGTGTGTGTGTTTTACAGAGAGACAGAGAGGGAGGCAGCAGTTTTCTGTTTTTGGATATAAGGAATGTGGATGTAGCTGCTGTAACAGTGAGACGAGGAATGTGTGTGTGTGTGTGTGTGTGTGTGGCTGTGCAGCAGCAAATGCATGATTTTGTATATTTTTGTTCTTTGTGTGTGTGTGTATAGTGTGTGTGTGTGTGTGTGTGTTTTGCTAGTAGAGGAATGCTCTCTCCTTCTCTGATGACCAGTGACAGATGCCCTGCTTCAGGCGGTGCTAACATCTGTGTATGTGTGTGCGTGTCACCGGCCTGTAAGAGTCGTTACAAAAAGGATCCTGTGTGTGTGTGTGTGTGTGTGTGTGTGTGTGTGTATGTGTGTGGGTGTGTGTGTGTGTCGACATGCCCACAAGGAATTGTGGGATGCGTGGGGGCTGGGGCACCACTTATAAAAGTAGATGAAGGACTGAGTGAGTGATGGAAAGTCTTTCTTTACGTCTGTCTCGCTGTCAGTGCTGAGAGAAGTCTTTACTTAAATAAAATCAGTTGTAGCGGGAAAGAAAAACAACATACTTACACTTTATTACCTGTAATCTGTATTTTCTTTGCATCGTGGACACTCAGTCCTGATTTAATTAATCCACCGGGGCCTAAACGAGGTGCGTTGTTCGCTCTCTCCTGTGCATGCACACACGTTAAAGGTCAAGTCTGTCTTAAAACAACAGTCAGGAGCCTAAATGAGCATTGAAACTGGTTTTTTCTTGCTGTAATTATTCCTCCTGTTCATACTGAACACTTACAGTGGAAGTGATGGAGGACAAAATCCTCCTTTCTTTGCAAAAATGTGTTTAAAAGTTTATCTGAAGCTAATATGAAGCTTCAAATGAGTCAAATCAAGTAGAAGAACAGTGTCAAAGTCCCTCTTTTTGTTGCTATACGTCTTAGCAACTTAGCAACATTAGCATGTGCAGATCTCCCTTTTTACTTTCTCTACATAGTAATCAAATAAAGGAGACTGATGAATGCACTCTGATTGTATTTGTGTTATTTTACCTTTTTTTAAACCACCTTTCCTCCTCTACTGAGGCTATTTCCAGCCCTCATCTTTTATTTCTGAATTATCACACATCATCCCCCGTCTGGCTCTCAAGAGTCTGATTTCAGGCGCCGAGATGGACGACCTTTTCGGCAGCGAAGAAGAAAAAAAAAAAAAAAGCCTCGGATGGCCAAACGCGGCGGCGCTCCGCACTTATTGATGTGGTGTAATTGTCTTCTTCTGAGAGCGGTGTAATTCTATCGTCGTCTATTCAGGCTGCACGCCAGAGCGGTTATGAATAAAAATGTGCTGTAGTGAGACTGTGAGATAAAACAGAAAGCTCTCTTTTTTTTTTAATGCTGGGTGGAATTGATTGATGGAGAAATTATAGGAAAACTATCCCTTTTGAGCTTTTTTTATTTATCCAAGAAAAGGTCGAGTGAGCGCTCAGATATGTCTCTGATCTGTCCAGCGTTTGGCAGCTCCGCTAGTATAACCGGCTGTCATCATGCCTTGCTCAGAGGCTCCTTGATAGGAGGGTTTGAGGACAAGACTTCAACATCTGTCTGGCAGGGTTACATCCTTTTTTTTTATGTTCTCAAAATTAGATTTTAACTGAAATGTAGTGCTTTTGAATATTCTGATTCTGTTATGTGGAGCTGCTGTAGATCCACTTACACTTCATTTAGCTAACTTTAAAGAATTTCACGCCTTTGAGGAAGGAAGATCAACAGTATGTACTCGGATAATTGAGTCAGGCTCCAACACAAGGAGAATCAAATGCTCCCCGACTCACATTCCTGGTTTATTATATTACTTACATATCATAAGTGAACGCTGCATTTCTGCTGTTTACATGGCAATCATCACAATCAGTGACAGAGAGATTGACGCTGTGATACGTTTATTCCTCTCTTATTGTGTTTCAGATCACTCTGGAAAGCTTTCAGACTCATAGATGTGTCACTCAAAGCTGCCTTCCTTTGTAATATTTCATCGTCTCACCTGCATCTGAAGCAACACACACCAGCACCAGCTGTTTCTGGTCTAAACGCTCGCTAACGGTGCGTTCATTCATACAGATAGGAAGTAGTATTCAGTGTCTGGTCTGATTCTGTAGTTGTGTTGTGTTGATTACATAATCTACATCCTCTTCTCCGACTGCACAGTTGTTTTCTGATGTAGCCGTCGTGCTAATGGACCAACGATGTCAGCGGTTTGTTTCCACACATCCTCGTTCTTTTAACCGCAGCTTTTTCCTCTGTTTTATTTAAAGTAATATCACGTATCGGACTGGAGAAGAATGATTTCCACTGGAATCAAAACAAGTGTTGCGCCGGTTGTCGCTTTCCATTTGCATAAAGTTGAGCTTTTTTCCCAACTTTCCCTCTTTTATCTAGTGACGCTTTCTGAATCTCATTAGCTCAGTGGCGGCAGCTGGGCTGTAAAGCCAGGTCTCATTTACATTGAAGCTCTCGCTGTCCCAAATCTGAAGTTTCAACCTGTTAAATTCCACAAGACTTAAAAGACTTGTATCTGGACCTGCAGTTTGATTATGAAGATTTACGTC